>NC_056728.1:1334073221-1334205721 GCF_019279795.1 Protopterus annectens | reverse complement strand
TAGGAAATGTTTTTTTTTTAGCTATGATACAAAATCTGAATTGCTTAGACATAGTAAGGCCTTTCTGAGTCTAATTATGGTGGCTGCCAAAAAAGCAATTACTAGAAAATGGAAATGAAAGTCTGAACCAGCTTTACTAGAAACAGTGAATAGAGTAAGACAGATAAAACAACTGGAATTAGGATCTTTAGAAAAGGGTAGTAGCAAATTACATAAGAAAAAATGGGAATTTTGGGAACAATACATACAGAGAAGGAACAAAGTTTAAAAGAAGGCAGGATTTGAATAAGTTATGTAATCTTTGACTGACAATGACTGGATAGATTATAAGTGATTTATAATGTTTGCAACTAAACTTATGTCAATATGGTTTGTTTTCATTTATGTAAATGTATGATTGCCTATGTCACACATGATAATTTAATAAAGATGTTTCTTGTTTAAAAAAATTAAATAACAACCACATGACCATAATAGCCAGACCAGGCAAAAGGGATGAAACATAACTTTCAGTAATTCAAATTTCAAGAGCATATATAGTTATGGTTGTTTGCAATGTTTTCAGCTTTTTCCACTCTGCGCTGCTACGTTTCACATTACTTTTATGTATTGTCTTTTTTATGACTCCTATTAAGATGGCACATCACTTCAGCATATTCTATCCCAATTATCTGTTTCTTAGCATACTGAAATAAACAGTTATTATTGTCTTATATACAGTACAGCAACAGTCTTAGTTAAAAGCAAAAAGCCTAGATGATACCACAAGCTAATTTTACAAAAAACTGATAGAAACAACTAGCCATGAAGGGGATGAGCTGGGGTCTGACTGATAAAGGACTTCTTCCAGTCATTGCCTTTCAGGCACCTGTACCATTGGAAGTGTGCCTCAAGTGAAGGTCAGACAACAAGCATTCTGCTAGATTCTAAAACATGCAGTAGTGGGTATTTCTAACAAAAATAACACTGTTACATCATATCTGCTCACATTATCATATTTTGAAGAGGAAATCAAGTTGCTATGTTTCTAACAAGAAGCAGATTAAAAACCTGCTCACTTTGTTGCTGCAATGCTTTTTGCAGCAGTCATAAAACCAAATTTTATTTGTTATGACAGAAATGCATATGATGACACTACACGGAATTAAGATAAGAGAACACATGACATGAGTTTTCTTCAACAAACCAATGGCTTGCTAAAAGAGACTTAGTAAGTTCTTTGACAAGATCAGACAACACCTCTGTGCTAATCCTGACAATACAACAGCAGAAAGCAGGAAAACAATGCACCCTCTCTTCTTTAATGGGATCCAATAGATATAAGGTGGCACCCTATCAGTATTTAGAGACTCTTCAAAGTGAGACCAAAAAAGACTGACAAAGTAAGTGGACATAATGGCAAAGTGGGAAACTCACATTTTCACCTAAAGGCATTTTTTGCAGGAGGCAAACGCCAGTCACACCCAGTGTGTGCCCTGTAGCCAGTAGTGTTTGTTGTTGTTGCTGTTGTTGTAGTGAGCAGATATGTAAATCCAAAAAAAACTGAGTGTGTACTGAAATCACCAGGTAAGATGACTTCAAGCATTGCATATATTTTCAGTACTCCAAAATAAGGTATGTTCATTTATGACTTATGAGGGACTGCGGTGGTGGTGCTGCACTAGCGTTGTCACCTCACAGTAAGACGTTGTCCTGTTCTATTCTCAGCTAGAGTGTCTTCTGTGTGGAGACATGCGTGAATGGGTGTACCTTCGTTGAAGGTTGTGCATCAGGGCTGGTAACTCGGCACGTAAAAATCTACTGCCAATCATTAGCGGACCGGAGTTCCGCTCTGGCATCCCCTAACCAGGAAAAGCCGAAAGACTTAACAACAACATTTATGACGTATGAGGAATCAGGAGTGTACGTACATCCAGTAAGCACTAATAAACTAAGAAACAAGGAAAGCATACTAGACTGTATACCAGTACCCCATCCAAAAATGCTCAACAGCATGCATCTTTAAACAGTTAGTGATCACTTGCCTATTTTCACTTGTGAGAAGAAATCAAAAGAGCAACATCTGTAGATTCTGAATCTTGATGCTGTAGTTCAACATTTCAAAAATATGTTCCTTAACATTCTTGACTCCGCTGGAATTCTCCCTTAGTAGAACTTATATTATGACAATTCAGCTTAGAAACTACATCATTTCAGAGCTGGATTCTCTTCGACTCTGCATAAACAAACTTAAAACAAAGTTAAGTCTTTAACTCCAATAGTTGATTTTTAGGGAACTAAATAGGGAATTAACACTTTTTTTTTTTTAATTCTCTTTATTAACTATTTTTAACAATACATATTAAAAAAAACATCAAGAAGATCATAAACATAAATAAAAATTATACACTGAAAAACAACTATATACAAGTCTCATCTACATCCTACCGAACAGAGTTGATATATATATTTTTTTTGTTAACCTCATGTCAGAATAACATCCACTAAAAATTTCCAAGAATCCTTTTGTAGGGGTTACTGCTTCATGGAGTACCAAATATATTTGTGTGCTAATACTTGCTTTCTAGCTACTTGTTTAAAACCTTCCCATGACAGTGTACCTCTGTTTTTCCAATTCAAAGTGATGTAATATTTTATTAACATAAATATTGTTATAAGAAGATGTATATGTTCCTTACTAAGACCTGTTGGGGGAATATGTAAAAGAGTAAATTTCCAGGATAAGGTTGTTTTTTCATATCCCATTTTTTCTAACTTGACCCTTAAGGCACACCAGAGCTTGTATGAGCATTTACAGCTCCAAAATATGTGTATGATATCTGCTTCTTGCAAGGGGCAGAATTGGCAGTAAATTGGCGTATCATGATACAACTTATTCAGAATCTGAGGTGTAAAGTAAGCATTGTTTAGAATCATAAGTTGTGTGCATCTGAACTTTTGAAGGGGAATAAATTTGGAGATTTTTTGAATAGCCTGGGCAATATTGTTGGATGTAATGGTGGAGTCCTGTTTTTTCCAGTAGCTAGAATGCACAGCTTCTCTGTTGCATTTAATAGAAAGAATGATTTTATATACATTCGATATCATTTTTTTTTTACGTTTGAACAGATCCCATAACGTTTTACAAGTAGCTATATTTGAGTCTGAAATATTAATACCGTCCCAATATTTGCAACATGCCTCCTTTAATTGTCTTAAAATAGTTGTATACTTGGGTGATAGTTTCAACGTGTTCCTCGTGTTACTTACTGAGTCATATTTAAATGGAAAAAAATCCAATACCACTTTGTCCTTCAATATAGGGTAGGGATTCAAATTGATCAACTTGTTATTCAGTTTAATGTTGGGGTTAAGATGTATTGGTTGAAGTGTCATGTATGCAGAAAGTAAGTTCAAGGAGTCAAAGAGTTTTTGTATGATTGTAATTTGTTCCTTTATATCGTTTTGTAGTCTATACGCCCTCCTAGAGTTTTTGTCTAAAAATGGGAGTACCTTGGGATTAAAGTGTAATGTTTTAATATAGTTGTAATATAATTTCACCCAGATCGGGTACCATTTAGTGGGATCCTTAGTATATTCTGCAATATTGCTTATTCTACTACATTTGTTGATTTCATAATGTAGTCTGAGATCTGGGAGTCCCATTCCACCTTTATCTTTGGGATAGATACGTTTTTGATAACTTATCCAGATGGGTTTTGGGAACCATAAAAATTTCGATAGTGTTGTTTGGGTATTCTTGAAGAATTTATTGTGTATCGTTGTGTTAGATGCGCTAAATATATAAAGTAGTCTTGGGAGTACATTCATTTTAATAATGGCCACTTTGGATAAAAAGGGGAGCTTAAGTTGTGCCCATCTATCTAAATCTTTTTGTATAGTTAACCAAAACTTACCCATATTTTCTTGATGATATTTATATGTGTCCTTATAAAATGAAATTCCAAGATAATGTAGATGGTCTTTGATTTTGATATTTTGTGGGGTAAAAAGATTAGGGTATTGTGAACAGTAATTTAAGGGAAAGATTGTTGATTTATCTATATTCATCTTATAGTTCGAGAATCTTGAGAAAACCTCTATTGATTTTGTTATCTTATTATAGTCTGAACTGGGGAGGGAGTAATATATATTCAAATCATCTGCATATGCGGAAAGTGCAATTTCTGTATTATATAAAATGGATATTATGAAATTTTTTTTTGTTTTATTAGCAAAAACAATGGTTCAATAAATATATTAAATAAAACAGGTGATAACGGACATCCCTGTCTTATCCCATTATTAATTTCTAGTTTCTTTGAGCTATATTTATTTATTTGTAAAGTGGTATAAGCTCTCATATGAAGAGTGTTAATGTAATGGATGAATTGTGTAGGAATATTAAATTTTGGTAAAATATATGCCAGGAATTGCTTGTTAATTCGGTCAAATGCTTTAGATGCATCAATAGCTAATGTATATAAGGGAGTATGATTTACTAGAGATAGAGATATCATAGCATCAAATGTAAGAGTTTGGTCTACTGTTTGTCTATTATTAATAAACCCTGATTGTTCTGGAGATATAATTTTTGTAATACCAGATTTAAGCCTAGTAACTAATATATTCGCCAAAATTCTCATCTCTAGATTAATAATAGAAATGGGCCTGTAGTTGTGGGGATTAGTCGTATCAGTATTCGGTTTGGGTAAGAGGATGGTTCTAGATGCATTCAGATGCAAGTCAGTGATGCCAAAACGTATAATGTAAGCGAAAAGGTGGTATAAAATAATTGAGATTTTGAAAATAAAACATTTGTAGAATTCAGCTGAGAAATCATCTGGACCCAGTGCTTTATTACATTTCAAACTGTTAATAGCTGTAAAAATTTCCGATTGTGTAAACTCAGCTTACAGAAGATCCTGTTGTTGTTCATTAATTTTAGGAAATATTAATTGTTTGAGGAATAAGTGTAATTCCTGTTCATTATATGAGGCAGGAGTGGGGTTATACACATCTTCATATATTTCCTCAAAGACCTTAATTATGTCTTGTGTATTATTGTATTTATTGTTTTGAAAATTAATTTACGTGATATTTGGGATAGGCTGATGATGGTTAAGTAATCTTGCTTGAAATCTGGAAGGGAGTTGGGCCCATTGCGAGTAATTTGCTATATTTTTGATCTCGTGATACGTCAGGTTCTCTGCTTGGAGGGATAATAAATTTCCTTGTAATTGGGATATGGTATTCTCTATACTTCTGTTGAAGTTCTATCTCAAGTTTAGAAATTTCTCCCTTAATACTATTTTCTTTTTTAATAGTGGTTTTCCTACGAAATGCAGATTTATTAATTAACATCCCTCTAATTAAGGTTTTAGTGGTAGCCCATATTATGTCGGTCGGCGTGTTATCCTCTACAATGGATAGGATGCATTTGTCAAGTAAAATTTCAATTTCTTGTTTAATATCATTTTTATTAAGTAAATTAGGATTCAAGTGCCACCAAATTGTAGTATTTTTTGGAGAATTGTTATGTGCCCAATCTATAACTAGTGTAATTCTAGAGTGGTCTGATAAATACCTAGGTTCTGTATGGAACGACAGAACATAGCGTAAAAAAATATCAGATATTAAGAAGAAATCCAGTCTGGACCAGCTCTTATAACATTGAGAGAAGAATGTAAACCCTTTACTGCCTGTTTGTGAGAAGAGATTAGAATAGGGATCAGATAAACCAAAATCATTTTTAATTTCAAAAAGTGCTGTAGTGGCTTGTGTATTATACTTAGATTTGGTGTTGGTTCTATCTGTTTTGGGATCCTGAATAGAATTCCAATCACCCCCTATAATATAGTAGTGATTAGGGAAGGACCTAAGAAGATTATAAATAACCATCAAAAAATTATGTTGTGAGGTACATGGTGCATAAATGTTTATCACTAAAATTGGTTTGTCTAGATTATTAACTTTAGTTACAAAGTAGCACCATCTACCTTCTGGGTCTGAGTCTTGGTTTATAATATCATGCTGGAAGGAATTTTTAATGATGATGGCAACTCCCGCTTTATTAGTTTTATTTCCTGCCGCTATGACAGTTTTAACCCATTTTTTTTTACCAGTGAAATTCCACTGCTCATTTACTAAGTGGGTTTCCTGTATGAGAATAAAGTCCAGTTTAGTTTTAAAGAGTAGATGCATAAACAGTTTTCTTTTATTATCTGTTTGTAACCCCTTAACATTCCATGAAGCTAGCGTCCACATATTGTGGTTAGGAAATGTAAGCTTAATTTCTGGTTAATACATGTGTTAATAAATAAATTCAATATAGAAGGATTCCATATAAAAC
Organism: Protopterus annectens; assembly: GCF_019279795.1. NCBI lineage: Eukaryota > Metazoa > Chordata > Ceratodontiformes > Protopteridae > Protopterus > Protopterus annectens. The sequence goes on along the minus strand of NC_056728.1, from coordinate 1,334,199,390 downwards.
ATCCAATAGTCAGGTATAGATGAGAAACTCTTCCAGACTTAACCCTGTGCCTAACCACTAACTCACCTACTCTGGAAGAGTGTGGGATACATTCATCTGTTTGACACGTAGTTGTTAAACTAGAATGAAGACAAGTTTTTTTAAAATTTAATAAGCTAAATACAAAGAATAAACAGTATCCCAATCCTGAACGTCTGTCACTATAGAGCATCGAAAACTAAACTATCCTTACTCAATTCTGATCCACAGATCAAGCACAAAATGAATGTGTTGTGAGAATTCTTAATGTATATATATATATATATATATATATATATATATATATATATATATAGTATTGTTAAGAGCTTTAAGAAAGGATCTATGTAAATAAAAATTATACACTGAAAAACAATTATATACAAGTCTCATCTACATCCTACCGAACAGAGTTGATATATATATTTTTTTTGTTAACCTCATGTCAGAATAACATCCACTAAAAATTTCCAAGAATCCTTTTGTAGGGGTTACTGCTTCATGGAGTACCAAATATATTTGTGTGCTAATACTTGCTTTCTAGCTACTTGTTTAAAACCTTCCCATGACAGTGTACCTCTGTTTTTCCAATTCAAAGTGATGTAATATTTTATTAACATAAATATTGTTATAAGAAGATGTATATGTTCCTTTCTAAGACCTGTTGGGGGAATATGTAAAAGAGTAAATTTCCAGGATAAGGTTGTTTTTTCATATCCCATTTTTTCTAACTTGACCCTTAAGGCACACCAGAGCTTGTATGAGCATTTACAGCTCCAAAATATGTGTATGATATCTGCTTCTTGCAAGGGGCAGAATTGGCAGTAAATTGGCATATCATGATACAACTTATTCAGAATCTGAGGTGTAAAGTAAGCATTGTTTAGAATCATAAGTTGTGTGCATCTGAACTTTTGAAGGGGAATAAATTTGGAGATTTTTTGAATAGCCTGGGCAATATTGTTGGATGTAATGGTGGAGTCCTGTTTTGTCCAGTAGCTAGAATGCACAGCTTCTCTGTTGCATTTAATAGAAAGAATGATTTTATATACATTCGATATCATTTTTTTTTTACGTTTGAACAGATCCCATAACGTTTTACAAGTAGCTATATTTGAGTCTGAAATATTAATACCGTCCCAATATTTGCAACATGCCTCCTTTAATTGTTTTAAAATAGTTGTATACTTGGGTGATAGTTTCAACGTGTTCCTCGTGTTACTTACTGAGTCATATTTAAATGGAAAAAAATCCAATACCACTTTGTCCTTCAATATAGGGTAGGGATTCAAATTGATCAACTTGTTATTCAGTTTAATGTTGGGGTTAAGATGTATTGGTTGAAGTGTCATGTATGCAGAAAGTAAGTTCAAGGAGTCAAAGAGTTTTTGTATGATTGTAATTTGTTCCTTTATATCGTTTTGTAGTCTATACGCCTCCTAGAGTTTTTGTCTAAAAATGGGAGTACCTTGGGATTAAAGTGTAATGTTTTAATATAGTTGTAATATAATTTCACCCAGATCGGGTACCATTTAGTGGGATCCTTAGTATATTCTGCAATATTGCTTATTCTACTACATTTGTTGATTTCATAATGTAGTCTGAGATCTGGGAGTCCCATTCCACCTTTATCTTTGGGATAGATACGTTTTTGATAACTTATCCAGATGGGTTTTGGGAACCATAAAAATTTCGATAGTGTTGTTTGGGTATTCTTGAAGAATTTATTGTGTATCGTTGTGTTAGATGCGCTAAATATATAAAGTAGTCTTGGGAGTACATTCATTTTAATAATGGCCACTTTGGATAAAAAGGGGAGCTTAAGTTGTGCCCATCTATCTAAATCTTTTTGTATAGTTAACCAAAACTTACCCATATTTTCTTGATGATATTTATATGTGTCCTTATAAAATGAAATTCCAAGATAATGTAGATGGTCTTTGATTTTGATATTTTGTGGGGTAAAAAGATTAGGGTATTGTGAACAGTAATTTAAGGGAAAGATTGTTGATTTATCTATATTCATCTTATAGTTCGAGAATCTTGAGAAAACCTCTATTGATTTTGTTATCTTATTATAGTCTGAACTGGGGAGGGAGTAATATATATTCAAATCATCTGCATATGCGGAAAGTGCAATTTCTGTATTATATAAAATGGATATTATGAACATTTTTTTGTTTTATTAGCAAAAACAATGGTTCAATAAATATATTAAATAAAACAGGTGATAACGGACATCCCTGTCTTATCCCATTATTAATTTCTAGTTTCTTTGAGCTATATTTATTTATTTGTAAAGTGGTATAAGCTCTCATATGAAGAGTGTTAATGTAATGGATGAATTGTGTAGGAATATTAAATTTTGGTAAAATATATGCCAGGAATTGCTTGTTAATTCGGTCAAATGCTTTAGATGCATCAATAGCTAATGTATATAAGGGAGTATGATTTACTAGAGATAGAGATATCATAGCATCAAATGTAAGAGTTTGGTCTACTGTTTGTCTATTATTAATAAACCCTGATTGTTCTGGAGATATAATTTTTGTAATACCAGATTTAAGCCTAGTAACTAATATATTCGCCAGAATTCTCATCTCTAGATTAATAATAGAAATGGGCCTGTAGTTGTGGGGATTAGTCGTATCAGTATTCGGTTTGGGTAAGAGGATGGTTCTAGATGCATTCAGATGCAAGTCAGTGATGCCAAAACGTATAATGTAAGCGAAAAGGTGGTATAAAATAATTGAGATTTTGAAAATAAAACATTTGTAGAATTCAGCTGAGAAATCATCTGGACCCAGTGCTTTATTACATTTCAAACTGTTAATAGCTGTAAAAATTTCCGATTGTGTAAACTCAGCTTACAGAAGATCCTGTTGTTGTTCATTAATTTTAGGAAATATTAATTGTTTGAGGAATAAGTGTAATTCCTGTTCATTATATGAGGCAGGAGTGGGGTTATACACATCTTCATATATTTCCTCAAAGACCTTAATTATGTCTTGTGTATTATTGTATTTATTGTTTTGAAAATTAATTTACGTGATATTTGGGATAGGCTGATGATGGTTAAGTAATCTTGCTAGAAATCTGGAAGGGAGGTGGGCCCATTGCGAGTAATTTGCTATATTTTTGATCTCGTGATACGTCAGGTTCTCTGCTTGGAGGGATAATAAATTTCCTTGTAATTGGGATATGGTATTCTCTATACTTCTGTTGAAGTTCTATCTCAAGTTTAGAAATTTCTCCCTTAATACTATTTTCTTTTTTAATAGTGGTTTTCCTACGAAATGCAGATTTATTAATTAACATCCCTCTAATTAAGGTTTTAGTGGTAGCCCATATTATGTCGGTCGGCGTGTTATCCTCTACAATGGATAGGATGCATTTGTCAAGTAAAATTTCAATTTCTTGTTTAATATCATTTTTATTAAGTAAATTAGGATTCAAGTGCCACCAAATTGTAGTATTTTTTGGAGAATTGTTATGTGCCCAATCTATAACTAGTGTAATTCTAGAGTGGTCTGATAAATACCTAGGTTCTGTATGGAACGACAGAACATAGCGTAAAAAAATATCAGATATTAAGAAGAAATCCAGTCTGGACCAGCTCTTATAACATTGAGAGAAGAATGTAAACCTTTTACTGCCTGTTTGTGAGAAGAGATTAGAATAGGGATCAGATAAACCAAAATCATTTTTAATTTCAAAAAGTGCTGTAGTGGCTTGTGTATTATACTTAGATTTGGTGTTGGTTCTATCCGTTTTGGGATCCTGAATAGAATTCCAATCACCCCCTAAAATATAGTAGTGATTAGGGAAGGACCTAAGAAGATTATAAATAACCATCAAATAATTATGTTGTGAGGTACATGGTGCATAAATGTTTATCACTAAAATTGGTTTGTCTAGATTATTAACTTTAGTTACAAAGTAGCACCATCTACCTTCTGGGTCTGAGTCTTGGTTTATAATATCATGCTGGAAGGAATTTTTAATGATGATGGCAACTCCCGCTTTATTAGTTTTATTTCCTGCCGCTATGACAGTTTTAACCCATTTTTTTTACCAGTGAAATTCCACTGCTCATTTACTAAGTGGGTTTCCTGTATGAGAATAAAGTCCAGTTTAGTTTTAAAGAGTAGATGCATAAACAGTTTTCTTTTATTATCTGTTTGTAACCCCTTAACATTCCATGAAGCTAGCGTCCACATATTGTGGTTAGGAAATGTAAGCTTAATTTCTGGTTAATACATGTGTTAATAAATAAATTCAATATAGAAGGATTCCATATAAAACATCCAATAGTCAGATATAGATGAGAAACTCTTCCGGACTTAACCCTGTGCCTAACCACTAACTCACCTACTCTGGAAGAGTGTGGGATACATTCATCTGTTTGACACGTAGTTGTTAAACTAGAATGAAGACAATTTTTTTTTTTAAATTTAATAAGCTAAATACAAAGAATAAACAGTATCCCAATCCTGAACGTCTGTCACTATAGAGCATCAAAAACTAAACTATCCTTACTCGATTCTGATCCACAGATCAAGCACAAAATGAATGTGTTGTGAGAATTCTTAATGTATATATATATATATATATATATATATATATATATATATATATATATATAGTATTGTTAAGAGCTTTAAGAAAGGATCTATGTATTTTGCAACTCTACTACATAACAGTAACATTTAAGTCAGCAATCTATAATCCTGAATTATATATAGTCCACCACAACTTCACAGCCGGAGATTATACAGTATTGATATAGTATTAACATATAAAAAAAAAAAAAAAAAAACATTCTAATGTTAATGATGCTCAGACTATTATCAAGAGCTCATCCTATGATTTATACCATACAATTATATAGTTAAATCCTTAAAATCCCAAGTAGCAGTACAACAAGTATTAATTTAAAATTTTTGCCTGTATTACTGTTAATTTAGCATATTTTTTTATTATAACGCTGCAGCGTTATATTGACAGAACCTTGTAGCCAGTAATCTCACGAGATACATCCAGAGCAGTGTAACTAGTGCATCTTCATGGAATCAACGTAATTACATGGAAACTATCTTCCATTAAAGCTGCTAAAGGTGGAAAAGCAACAAAAGATACATGGAATAAGTCCTCCTGTTCGTAGATTACTTGAATTTGCGCAAATGCCTTCTCATCTGACCTGATTAGGCATCCTCTATTCTCTTCAAGCATACTGTCACTGATTTAGCTATCGTTTCGTTCATAGAGTAATTTCCTGCATTAGGAGCACTATGTGTTTAAGAAAGCAAAGCACCATGGGAGTTCCAGTCACCACGCACGTAGAGGTTAGCTTGCAGCTCTGGAATTATGGAATATGTAGTCCACAAACGCAACAGTCGACCATGAGGGAATCAGGCCCTGAAATCTAGCTCCTGTGTCAGGTTGATGCTACCAAACCAGCCCAAAAACGGAAAAAAGAAACGAAAATACTGCAGGTAAGTGAACTCATCACAAAGCAGGCATTTTGAGGTACATATCTCACGTTATTTATGCTGAGTAGTTGCAGGTGATTTGATACTGCTGTTCAAGCCTTTAAAATGGTTTTCTCCAGATTTGTTTTAAATATTTTGAGAAATACTGATGCTGCTTCATTATTATTATTAATAGAGAACTTGTTTTCCTGATATGTGAAATGAAGAGTATCAACCATGCACCTTAGAGACAAAGCCTGGGGACTCTATCTGAGAACTAAGACCCCAGAACATCATATTGCATTCAAAACCCTTCGAAATAAAGTAAAAAAACTAATAACCTCAGATAGACAAAAATACTTCTTCACACTCCAAAACAATAATAAAACCAACCCTCAAAGATTCTGGAAGGGGATATCCACCCTTCTTAACCCCAGCAAACCACACACCCCAACCCCAGACCCAAATAGCCCTGACTTAGATTTAGCTACGCAGTTTAACTTCTTTTTCATCGACTCAATTAGCAAACTCACCTCCTCCTTCACATGCCCCACCTCACTATCTAATACACCCCCTCCCTCTCCCACTAACAACCCTATCCCCAATTCCACCTCACACTGCCTATCTTCCACCTCATCCACTACTCCAACTGCCTCATCACTCACACCCCCCTCAAATTCTCTCTCTCCACATTCCTCTCTATTCTCACTAAAACCTACACCCACTTCCACTATAAAGAAACTCCTTCAGAAACTGAAGCCTTGTACTAATGCCCCTGACAACATTCCCTCCTACTTCCTAAGCATAGCTGCAGATGCTATTGCTTATCCCATCAGCATTCTAATCAACCGCTCTATTCATGAATGCACTGTGCCCCAACTGTGGAAGCAAGCATTCATCATTCCTCTACATAAAGGAGGCAACAATTGTAGCATCAACAACTTTCGTCCTATTGCTATCCTGTCCCCTATTTCTAAACTTCTGGAAAAGTGTGTCCGCCTTCAACTCTTGCCACATCTCTTAGACAACAACCTTATAACCCCTACACAGCATGGATTCAGGCCAAATCACAGCACTATGACAGCCCTCTTGTCCTTCCTTGAGACTGTTAACACAGAACGTGATTCCGGCCACATTGTCTCTACCCTACTACTTGACCTCTCCAAGGCCTTCGACACTATCTCACACAATCTGCTCTTAACCAAACTGTCAAAACTTACCCTCTCTCCCTCCTCCATAAATTGGTTCTCCAGCTATCTATCAAATAGATACCAAGCTGTAATATGGAAAAAGGCCACTTCCCTTTCCTTAGTACCCCACTGGAGTTCCTCAAGGATCTATTCTTGGTCCCTCCTCTTTAATATATTTATAAACGATTTCCACAAATCAATTCCTTTTGCAAACATCATCCAATATGCAGATGATTCTACCATTATCTGCTCTGCCACCTCCTCCTCTCAGCTCCAAACACTTACCCAGGAAGCTTTTTCAATTACCGAACAGTGGATGAAAATAAATCACTTGGCACTCAATGCCTCCAAAACAAAACTTATGGTATTTACCCCCTCCAAATCCACTTCCTTCAATATAAACTCTTTCTCAATTACCAGCCAAAATAACTCACCCCTTGAACTAGTGTCTGAAACTAAGCTACTAGGTGTACAAATTGATAATCGGCTTAGCTACAACTCCCATCTACAACTAAATATTAAAAGAACTCATCAAAAACTAGGTATGCTCTACCATCAGAATCAGTACCTTACAAGCTCCTCCAAAATCACACTCGCTTCCTCTTTTCTCATCCCCTCCCTTCTCTATGGGGCCCCACTACTGACCAATCTTCAGACCTCTCTAAAAAACCAGCTTTCCTCCTGCTATAATAAAATCGCCAAATTCGCAAAGGGACACAGGTCCTCCACCCACCACTGTTCCTCTCTCCAAAACCTAAACTGGCTCGAACTACCTAATCATCTCACTTATATACAGCTGACTTTTGCTCACAAGCTCATTCTTAGTCCTTCTCTTTGTCCCTCCCTGTCTTCTGCCTTCAAAATGCACCTACCAAATAGAGTATTAAGGTCTAACAATCAAAACCTATTAGAAGTCCATAAAACATCTCATCCCCCAGGTAAACACTTACTATCCTTCAACCTTGCCCGCCTCTGGAACTCACTCCCACCATCCATTCGTACCACCTCAAACCGGTACACGTTCAAAAACTCTCTCCATACATACCTGAGGTCCCAATGGGATTGTTCTTGCTCCCTCCCCTCATAAATTTATGATATCTCATCATCCTTTACACTTTTGATACGTATCTCTACCTAACAAACCTGATGTTCCATCAGTATATCTACTCTGTAATGTTATTTGATGTCTGCTTGAATAACTCCTCTGAATGTATATCACATTACTGTTTCAGTTTTACTTACCTCTCATTTATCCTCATCATACTGTATTGATTTGAATGCTTTTGAATTGTGAGCTTAAATGTTTTATGTTCTACTCTGTACAATCATTTTGTAATTTTTGTATGCACCTAATTTGTCTGTATTGGAGCTTTTCTCCCCAGGACTCCATTGAAAACGGGTTCTTTTGGCCCAATGGACTATCCTGGTAAACCAACTGCAAATAAATAAATAAATAAATAAGTATTGGGATATTTCATGTGGAATTTGATTTGTTTGTTGATTAAGAAAGCGCAAAAGGGGGCTAGTTTCTGCCTTTCTAGTTTGATTTGAAGTGGCAGGTCTTGAGAGATGCTTATTTTCAACCCATTCCAGTCAACAGCTTTTTTGGATTTGGCAGCAAATAAGAGCTTATTCACATGTTGAAAGTTTAGTATTCTAGCATAGATGTTTCTTGGCTTATTTAACACTGGGGATGCTCTAAGAGCCCTGTGTGCTCTTTCAATAGTGATTTGATTAGCTACTATGCCGTTTCCTAAGAAGAGAGCAAATATTGTAGTTATAGTGTCCACAAGTTTGTTTTGTTCAATACTCTCCGGGATGCCCCTTATGACAATGTTGCTATGCCTGGATCTGGCTTCAAGATCAAGAATTTTACTTTGGAGATCCTGGATAGAGGCTGTGTTGGAATCAGATGATTTTTGTATGCTTTCTATTTTAATGTCCTTATCCATAATTTTAGATTCTGTTTTGTCCATCCTTGTAAGGATTTTGTCTATTGATAATCCCACTGTGCTTATCTGGGTGGAAAGATTTTGTATAGCCTCATGAATAGGCTGAAGTGCTGTTTTTAGATCCTCTAAATTGGAGGCTTCTGATTTATTTTTGTTTGAGTTTGTGATCTTGTTAACATCCTGAAGTTTATTTGTTCTGGCTCTTTTAGAAGTAGTATCTTTTTCAGGTGAAGTTAATGCAGAAAATTTTGTTTTGGTAACTTGACTTTCCATAGATTCCACATCGTATGGCATTTTATTTGTCGTCTTGTGAAATTTCCCAATAAAACTTATTCTGTATTGTAATGTAGATCCAGTCCGGCCTAGGAGCTGTCAGGACAGAGTCTGCACATGTGGCTTACTCTCCGCTTCAAATCTGCAGCAATCTCACAATTCTGCTGACGTTTTGATGGTTTTCTTCCCTCAGGTACGTGAAGTAGCAGATATACTATCAGATTTGGGTAAAATTAGTAGTAGGTTAATTTTTTCTCACATATATTTTGGAAAAAAAATTAAGGTAGGATGCTCCTCTGTGCTTCAGCACTACCTACAGGACAGCAGCCATCTTGAACTCGGAATTAACACTTTTTGATGAAAGGAGTTTGCAGTTTTCTGTAGTGCACAGTAAAGTGTCTCTAATATTGGAAAATCCTTTATCATTGCATTATTTTCTATTAGTTTCTCCTTTGCTGTTCTACTACTGTTCTCCTTATCATTAAATCCCAAAACATATATTCTGTTAATAGCACAGCAGTATACATCCGTCCTAGAACTCCTTCCTGGGGGGTGGGTTTTGGATAATGGTTAAGGTTTTCACTTCATAGACACAAGGTACAGGATTTGATTACACCCTGGGTTATTGGCTAGGCTTAAAGTGGCCCTTTAGAACAGATAGCCTAGTGTTCAGCTATGAACCAATAAGAACTGGTTGTTTTTTTCTTTTTCTAGCCTGCATGGTTTCTCCTCCTCTTCCTAATACCACTCACCACACGTAGTGTTACTGGCTTTTCCAGATCTCTTGTTTGTATGTCCTAATCCTCACAATATCTGTCTCTTCTCCCTCCTTGAACATCTCTCTGCTAACTTATCTGATGTGTTGCAGCATTCCATCTGCTCATCGTCTGAGGATGTTGACTGGTTACACCTAAAACAGTCAAAACTGTCTACATTTTTATTATTTTCAGTATTTAATAGATAAATGTAGATGCTTCAAAGGCACTGTTATTTTTCTTATGTCATTTTTGTGTTACTCACTCAGTTATACCATGACAATAGGATGTAAATTATATTAAAGCTGACTATTTTCACAAGTAGTTACATGACTTTATGTCTGTCTTTCTGTCTATATAGCCATCTTTCTATCTGTGTATCTACATAATGTCTAGCTGTCTATCTCTTCATCTATTTACCTGTCTTTGACAAAATATAATGGAGCAAGGGGCACCTACCTACAATACATAACTTACTCTTATCAAGAGGTTAGGTGAAAAGCTCAGCACACTATAATCCCTTTTATAGTGCACTAGTTAAATAGCCTCAAACTCCCTGCCTAATGACATAACACAATGGAATTAAAACGTTTTGTTTAGAGTTCACTAATGATGTGGATATCTTTGACTATATAATATACTGGAAAGGTGCCTTGCCTATATTACTCTAATCAGGTGACAATAATGACCATATCCTGTAACACAACTCAGTAGAAATAAAAAAGTAGTGTTCTAATAATTAGATGACAGATTGCCTGTCTAATGACAAAAATACAAAACTGGTAAAGACCAAAGCTACATGTGGTCCTGCCTACTGACACAATGTATAGAAACTAAGAGGGTTGTTGTCTACATTATGTCTGTTAATCGATTACCATAAGTCCCTATCTCTCCACATATGCACATATATGTGCACATTTAAACACTCTCACACATACATTTGTGCCTCTTGTTTTCTTTCTCCATCTGACTTTTTCTTTTCTTCTTTGGCTTACCTGTTTATTCAAATGATTTAAATTACCTCTCATCCACCTCTGTCACTGTTTATCTTCCTTCTTTCAACCATCACCCATTACTCTCTTTTTTAACTGTGTGATTCTCTCCTGCTTATCCACCACACATTTGTCTAGATACTTTCACAGCAAAGAGTTAAAACACTGGGTTATTTTTTGTTTGTTTGTTTTGTTTTCTGCAGTTCTCTGGCCCTGATTCTTGCCTAAAATCACTTCTGTTAGATGAATAGCTTCTTTTCCCCACGTTCTCTATCCCTCAATTTCTTTCTTCTTCCTTTCATGTTTTCACAATTTATATTATTCCATATTAATGGTTACTGATTGTGTGCAGTGCATTTACACTTACTTAACTGTCTAGTATGACTAATTTGTTCAATGCCTTGAATTCATCTTGAGTAATCTGCATACACAAGCAACAGCATCCAGTTGTGACTTTACGTTTCTTGTTGTAAGCCTGCATTGTGGCTAAATTGGTCACTTGGATCAGTCCACTTACTGGTCAACAGGAAGTAAATGAACAAGTTCTTATACTTTTTCCTTCTCTACCTGAGTTTTCCATAGTATTCGTATACAACATTCCTCTTTCATAAAACATTCCCAGAAATGCAAATTTTAAATTACAAAAAAGTTTAGTTTCTAACTCTTACTCTCTCTCTCTCTCTGTGTAGAAAACAATGCTTCCCTCTCCTCTGTCATATATGTGTATCAGTATATAACTTACATTTTCAAGACAGCTAAGTAATAAACATTAAACATAAGATGTTTTTGCAAAGAAAAAAACTTTACTATAGTTGGCTCTGATTTCAAGATCACATGACTCACTGTAGCCAGTAGCATTAACTCCCCTATATATTCATATATGACTATGCGTGTGATGCCCCCTTGCTTTAAAGAAATACATACTATACTTACCATTTTTATACACTAATTTAAATACTGTATGCTATCACTGTAGTACATCAGTAATATGAAATAAGCAGAAATTAATTTTCACATAAAAACAGCATAACATATTTCATCATCAATCATTTTATTTATGCACAGTCCTGATAATGGCATTATCAGTCTTTTAAATCTAAAATATTTACAGGTGGCACTTTTGGTTATAATGTTACTTTTCTCACTATACACATCACAAGTAGCAGCTTATAGAGTATGGGAACGATGCTTCTGATTCTCCTAGACTAGATTGTGTCAAATTATTAAACTTTTTTAGATAGAGTAAAACTCCTTAAAGCTGTCAAAGAATAAATCATACTTTATGTTTTAATGTCTTTATTAAACATTGCATTTTAAAAGGTGGCATAGGTGCACATATATTAATAGAAAACACCCCAATACATTTCCATTGCTGTTTTCATGTAATATACAAGTTTTCTTTTTAACATTATCATTCACTCCATTATATATTGCTCAAGTCCAGACTTCCCTTAAACCTCACTCCTCCTGAACATAATTCTGCATGTATTGTTCCTACAATTTCCATTTATTTATATGTAATTAGCTCCTTCCCTTTTCTAAATATCCCACCCATAGTTCTTTTATCTCCTTTACAATATTCAGAGTTAGTTTAGATTTTGATTTCCATTTTCTAGTAATTCGTTTTTTGGTAGCCAATAACATTAATCTTAATACAGCCATACTATGTCTAGGCAATTCAGATCCTGTGTCTCAGTTCAAAAGAATAATTTTCTTAGTTAAAATCATTTGCTCCTCCCCACACAACATGTCTGACAAATTACTCTGTTCACCCAAGAACACATGTTCCTAATTACTTCTCATTCCTGTTCACACCTCCAACATTTGTATCTACCTAAGGAAACATTCTCTGAAGTCTTGGTTGCATATTAGGGAGCCATACAAATGTCTCCCATTGTTCCTTTAATTGCATCCACTCTCTCTTCCCAATATTTTCTAACCTTTTATCATGAAATATTTTACATGCCTATTAATTATTTCATTTTTAATGGCACCTTTTGTTCATACTAGATTTTACTTGTCAAAACTGTCACTTGAATTTTTAATTTGGAATATCAATTGGCAGGCAGGCTCTTTTCTCCTTCGGAATGCTCTTTCCTAATAAACTGAGTTTTTTTCCCCCTGGAACTGTTATAGATATCAAATAGCTGATTTCAAAGAAACAAATGAAAATTTTGACAAGTGTTTTGCATTTAAACCTAACTGAAAATGTATTTAACCATTTGTCTATTTAGTTAGTAAAGTCTTCTAGTCAATTTATGATAATTCCTGATTTTTTATCAGCAGCTCCAAAAATCAATCAATTTTAAGTAGCATAATCTTTTATCTTATCTGCTATTATGTCCTTTATTTTATATCTTCATCCTCTTTCCCAAGTCAACAAAATACTATGTACCTTTTCCAGCTGTTAGACTGTATAAGTTGTGTCTGGAGTTCTGTATGTGATGCCTACATTTTACACACACACACACACACACACACACACACACACACACACACACACACACACACACACACACGCATACGCATGCAAGCATGAATGCACGCACACACACACACACACACACACACACACACACACACACGCACGCGCGCATATACACACAGCACTCTTAAAATTATTTTCTCTATACTCTATTTTTTAACACTATTAAATGTAAAAAAAAAATCCAGGTCAGCAAGTCTCAGAAGCACCACAGAGAAACAGCAACTGCATTAAACAGTTATATTTGTTAAAACACCTTACTGTTCTGTAGTACACCTTTTCACTCCTGCCCCTCTTTAGCATTGTCTTAGTGGAGTTTAAATTCAGTTTTGTAAATTCTTCTCAATAGGCTACTTTCTCTCATTTTTCTTTAATCTTTCACCTTTCCAAAATGCTGTCCTATTCTTATCTCACAGCTAAGTGCCCATAATTTGCATCTGCAGTATCTGTGTTTGGCACTACTGGTACTAGGAAAAGGCAGTGGACGTCAGGCCAGGCTTCTCTTGATTTTTTTTTCAGAATAATTAAAATAGCAGAAAATCACATTTTCTTCTTCATTGCAGCTTTTTCTTAACTGAAACATGCAATTTAAATATGATTTAATGATACATTTTGGGTGTCCTATATATTTAAAACCTGGAACCTTATTCTTATGGGAACACTATAAGCACTTGAATCCCAACCACTCAAATGCAAGTTCCTCATTGTATCTTGTAGTCCATGTGGCCAGCTACTTGTGTTCAAACTCAACAGCTGCTTGCATTCCAGGGAAGGAAGTGTCACAGGCTAGGTACATCAGGAAGGGAATCAGAGAGGGGACTTTAGGTTTAAGACTGGGGAAGGGGATTTTAGGTTTAGGGAGCAATCAGAACTTTTTATGATTTGTTGATTACCACATTAGGGGCAACCCCTAAGCACACAACCTGTGGTGAGAGACCTGGGTACACAAGTTGACAACAATCTCACATTTGACCATCATGTAGCGGCAGTGGTGAAAAAGCCTTTTACTCGGTTCATCTCATAAGTAAATGGATTGCATCCAGAAAAAAGGACGTTATTACCTCTCTGTAGTCATCTCTCATTAGGCCAATAATTGAGTACAATTGGTATGTACCTCTCCAAATACCTGCAACGACAGGAAAGGCCACAGAAATACCTCACAAAGAGAATCCATGGCCTCCAACACCTGTTCTGTGTGGACAGGCTCAAATCACTATCACTCTACTCTGTATCATACAGATTGCTCAGAGGTGATCTGTGTCTTACCTACAAGGCAATCTCAGACCCTGCTCTACTAGAGATGCTCCATATCCATAAGTCTATCTCCTCACATAGTACCCGATCAAAAGGCTTAAATCTAATATGTGACATTAACAAAACCTACTGGAGAGACAGGTATGTCTCCCGGAGGCTGCCCCGTCTCTGGAATAGACTCCCCATACATGTCAAACAAAGTACGTCACTGACTCTCTTCAAGCGCAACCTTGATAATTGGATGGGCAACCACAAATTTGTCCCAGGGGTTCAACCTGTGTCCCTTACTGACGGGGTGACAGGTGCTGATTGAGGTTTCTTTTTTGGGGATAAACTCTTGGCTAGGCTTGTAAGGGTCCCAGATGCCATTAGCCTAGTAATCTCCTATGATCCTATGATGGAATGTGATTTTACACCAGAACTTTATAAGTTTTTGAAAGTTGAGAAAGCCAAAATTCCTTGTATATTTGGCATTCTAAAAGTACATAAAAACATAAATGATCCTCTTCTATACCCTAGGAGGTTAAAATGTTTTTGTTCCAAGTATACATATTTACTTAAGGATTCATGGCCTTTTTTGCATAGAGTTATACCTGACTTAGTATTTTTAACAATTGATGTTATTGACTCATTTATAGTAGTATCTCACGACCTAGATTTATCTTGGTTCAGTGAAGCTTTCTTATGAATGGAAACGTTTAGCAAGCACATATATTAAGTTGATTGCATTATTTATGGCCATTCTCTGGTTGGGTAGTGCCTTCATAGTATTTCAGTGATAGAAATGAAAGCGCTTAACTTGAGCGTTGTTAATAAAGTCCAGTGGTTTTGCAGCTGTGGAACTGTCTTGCAGTGCATTTTCCAATAGTTGGTTTGTGGTTCACTGCTTGTTTGACCTTTTGCTGGATTCTAATATTTAAATATTTCCTGAGAAGCAGCAGCACATGCTAACTTCTAAAACAGACACAGCTTTTAGTGTCTCTAATCAGGGAAAGAAAGCATAAACGTTCATTTATATTATTTTGAGTACTGCAACAAAACAGTTATGTTGTTTTGAGGCATTTTTAAAATGCATATTGCTACAGTCTGGAAGAGAAAAAAATAGATTTTGCTGAGCTAAAGATAAGAATGTTAGCAGTTCATTGACAAAGTTTATGAGTTCTGAAAATAAGTCACCTCAACAAACCTACATGTTATCTGCAACATAAATAAGAATTTTTGTTATACTGTGCCATGACATTTTTGTGAGTGGCATAGCATGGCATGCTGTGGTGTGTTTGATATTGCAAGATATAATTTTCCTTAAGATTAGCATGCATTATAGGAGCAATGCAAAATATGAAACCTCAGAGAATTTAAGTCATATCAATGGAACCATCATGTAAGAAAAAAAATAAAGAAATGCCATGTTGGTCCACTAGCAGACAAGCAGAAAACATAAGGACACTGGAAAACAGATGTGATGTAATACCCTTAACTGGACCAACACAGGTTTTGCAATTACTCGAGCTTTCGAGCTCGCATGAGCCTTTTGTCAGGAGTTTTTTATTACTGATGTTAAATTGTTTGTGTTTGTGTCTTTCTGCTTTTCCCGGTTAGGGGTCGCCACAGCGGAACTCCGGTCCGCTAATGATTGGCAGTAGATTTTTATATGCTGGCTTGCCGGGCTTAACGCACAACCTTCAATGAAGGAATGCCCATTCACGCATGTCAACACACAGAAGATGCTCTAACTGAGAATCGAACGGGCAACGTCTAACTGTGAGGCGACAACGCTACCGCAGCACCACCACCGCAGTAGTGCTTAAATATCCACTTCTGCATTAGAAATGGAAGTACATCATTTATTTCTGATTGGCTAAAATAAGAAATCTTGCAAAATGCTAGGGTGGAAAACATGGAGCTCATGTTACACCTCAGAGACAGACAGTGTGTGTGTGTGTGTGTGTGTGTGTGTGTGTGTGTGTGTGTGTGTGTGTGTGTGTGTGTGTGTGTGCGTGTGCGTGTGTGTGTGTGTGTGTGTGTGTGTGTGTGTGAGAGAGAGAGAGACACAGAGAAAGACAGAGAGACAGAGATTGAAAGTGTGTAGAACAGGGTCACAACATATCATAAAATCAAAGTTTGGCATGTTATATTAGAGCCTCATTGAAACCATAATCAACTCCCAGAAAGCATAGCAGAGAAGGCTAGGAAGTAAGGCATGAGTGATTCATTCAAATGGGGGACCACTATTGTGTGGATCTAACTAGACCAAGACCAGTATCTTATAAATAACATATGATATTGTAAACCAATGGAGGCCCTACAAGATCAGAGTAATATGGCAATAATGGGGAGCACTAGTTAGACGCCAGGCAGCAAAACTTTAACTAACTGCAGATGGTTCAGTTTACTGTCTGGAAGCCCAATGTAGATGAGGTACTCAGAAGTAAAACACATTTAAAATATTTTTTCCAAGACTATCAAAGATAATCATTGTACTGACTATAGTAAAGCCATATAAATACAAACTAGTAGAGACCATACCATTCTGAAATAAATAAGATGCAATAGAAATGTATTTTTTTCAAAAGCAGCATGTCAAAGTGTTACAATCCACAATGTAAATTTAAACAACACAGTTAATTCAAGCCACACCTTTCATGTAGCAATATATCTGGCTGTAACATAAAACTAATGAATAACAAGATTTTTTAGTGTAGTACAGCAACTTGTGTGTCTTTGTAATAACTGCAAAAATGTACAATATGACAGGAAGAAGTGAGAGAAGCAGAGTACATTTTTAGTACAGAAAGCGGGGCGGCCATGGTGGTGCAGTGGCTAGCATTGCTGCCTCACAGCAAGATGTTCTCCGGTTCAATCCTCGGCTGGGGTGCCTTCTGTGCGGAGTCTGCATGTCCTCCCTGTGGTCGCGTGGGTTTCCACCGGGTGCTCCAGTTTCCTCCCACATCCCAAAGACATGCTGCAGGTGGATTGGACACTCTAAATTGGCCCTAGGTGTGTGAGTGTGCATGTGTGCATGTGTGTGCCTTCTGTGGAAGGTTGGGGCCGGCTGGTAACTCGACACCGCAAAACTCCACTGCCAATCATGAGCGGACAAGGTGATCCGCTGTGGCGACCCCTAACCGGGAAAAGCCGAAAGAAGAAGAAGAAGACATAGTACAGAAAGCATTTTGTAATAATTGGCTGTTACTCCTTAATTACGTTCATTGTGTGTGAATTTCATTGATCAGAGATCTTCAGCTTGAACTTTATTTATGTGCTTTGACTAAAGCACCATTATCAATGCATAAATCATAAACTTTTATAAAATAAGATACATACAGTAAATAAAACTGAACTGAATAAACAATAATAAACAAACCAAGAACTCCAGATTTGTTCTTTGCCTTAGTTCATTTCTAAGAATCAGCAAGATAAATATAGGAATCCAGTCCAGTGACAAAAAAGGGAAAGAAAAAAGAAAGAAAACAGGAACATTTATTTTAATCAAAAAGGATAACATTAAATAATTAACATAAATTAAAAATTAACATTTGCTATGTCAGTCAAAACATATAGCCAGTGGTTAAAAGGCTATAATCACTTTTACGTGCGGGACAAGCCATCCACACCTCTTCCAGCCTTATAAACCCCCATACGTCACATAATTAACTGTAAGGTCAGTACACATCAGAGGCATTTACAAATTTAGCCCATGGCTGTATTTTTTTTCAGCCAGTAAGTCAATTCATTTGAGTTCTGCTCTTTCAAGCATTCAACTACCAAAACATGAAGTTTTGAGCAACTTTTATCTGTATTATAACAGGGCATAAATGTCAAGGCTTTGCACCAAACTACATACAGCACAACTACCACTGGTTAAAATTTAAGAAAAGCTATGCTATGATGAACCATTTCTTTATAAAACCACTGCTTATTCATTTTATATGAAGAGCTATAGTATATAGATTCCTTTTTGAACCACCATAAGCAAAACACGGACTTTATGTTTTACTTAAAAAAATTTTGACTTCTTGTTTGTATATGCTTTTTTCCCAGCAATTAAATGTTGTAATGCATGTTTGTGCAATATAAAAAATATAAACCATTTAACAAACAGCTACTCTTATTGTTACAAATGTTTGTTAACATTGCAAATGTATTATTTTCTCTTGTAATTCCTTAGTGCTTGAGCACTAAAATGTTTGACAGCAGAAATGTAGGAGGGAATCTTTGCCCAGCACAACTATAAATATGTGCAATTTCTGCACAAGGCTTTATGTAATTAAAATTTGATATAATCTATGCTGCTTGCATTTGATCTATAGCACTGTTAGACAACACCACACATCACTGCTCTGCTGTTTACTAATAAACCACATTGATATGAATGACATGCACAGCAGCACTGAGCACCATTCATTTTAGCAATGCATTGAGAACCACTACTGCAGCCAGTGGCATGATGGGGTACATAGCATGGTGATACTGTGCAATAAATAAGTCTAGCGCAACAGCAAGGATCTCTTGGGAAAGTGAAGAAGTATGGTACACCACATAATTACCAGTGCTCACTACAAAATGAATGCACACTTAGCACTTTAGGAGGTGTTACAAACTGATGTAAAGGTGCACAGCATAGCAGACTTGGAGCCTAGTTATTAACAGAGCCGAAGCTACTAGGGGAGAAGAGTGTCATGTAAGCTGTGCAGCACAGCTTCTTGTGTGCCCTTATTTTACAGCATACTCGATACTGAGTGCAGACGTTCTGTATAGATGCACACTATAATAGAACACTAGGCACATAGAGGCTGTACAGTATGCTGAGGATGCATAGTCATGTAACACGCTGTTTCCCAATCTAAGTAGTGCACAAGGTACTTGAAACTGTGCATGCAGCTTGCAACCCATAGTGGACATATGAGTGCTTTACAGGTGACATGACTGCAACCACATCTACTTTGTTTCTAGATAGCTGTATATGTGAATTTTACATATATGTGTGCATGTGTTTGTGTCTGTGTGCCTGTGTTATAAGGATCACTAATGTAGAGAACCCTGCTACTGTAAATGCCAAAATTTCTAGCTGTACTTCTGTAAGACCACAATGACTTATCCTGCGTCCCTCTGAGACTACAATATAACCTAGTTTGATAAACAGATTTAGTATGCAGCATAGCTGTTAACTGAATTGTTCCAGCATTATTTTTCACACTTCATGCTGTGTAACTTATTTGTATATATAATGCACAACACATGCCTACTTATCTCATTTGCAGCCATACTGCTCAGCTGTATCTGTGCAAAGAGTTGGGCTTTTCCCTGCATTTCTCTGTACAGTTGCTCAACACCACATAGTTAAGAAAACTCGTAATGATTTAGAACTTGTAAACAGGCTAACATATTGCTGTTCTTAACTTGCTAACTTCTTTTCAATCCATTAAGATTATAGGTTCATAGGTTTATGGTTAAGTACTAGGCTAGCTGCCCTTGTTGGCCATTTAAGCCTAGCCAATTTCCCTTTTTCTGCTCAAAATAACCTATCACATTTGGTTATAGGTTAGCCTTACCCATCCCATGGTCAATAATTATATACTACCCCAAATGAGAATAACTGGCATCATACCATAGAAAATTTGAGGGGACCCTTGCATGGCATCCATTTAGGAGCTGCCTCTGTCCATTAGTAGTACAGAGGGCAGTCCTGGGGTAAATTTTCTGTTTCCCATCCATAGATCTAAGTTGCACTTCAAAATGGACAGGGATGAACTTTGTTTTATCTGGATGGGTAGTCTGTTCAACAGCAGTGATATCCTCTGCCAGATATACCTGTCCCTCCAAACCATTCTGTTGATGTTGCAGAAGAGGTTTAGATCCCTAGACTGAGTATTTCTGATGCCATTTGACTTGCTGATGTGCAGTAAATCAGTAAGTAATGAGTTGGAGGATACCTTGTATGCCAGACTTGTCATGTCTTAGCAGTCTGTAGGATACTGTGAATACTGACAGTGCTTTGAGTTGGTCCATATAGGACATGTTATTTAGGTCTTGTATCCTTTTAGTAAGGTATCTCTCTGTGGGCATTCCAGTTGTCACATCTGTCTGGACAGATACATGCCAAAAAGGGCATTATTTTCAATGACTGGTCTAATGATGGCTGAATAAAGGGGGGACAATGACAGCCTTAGATCCAAACACAATCCCTTTGCTTATAAACTGTGCAATATAGAAGGACTTTCTTACAACAATAGACATATGCTGGTCAAAAGTTGGGTCACTATCCACATAAGTTCCCATATCCCAAACAACTGTGTCATCTGTTAGGGTGTATTGTCAATGTGGTAGTTTCCTGAGGAAGATCACTTGTCAATGGATACAATAATGCATTTTTAGCATTTAGTTTCAGTCCATGATTTGGCACCAGTTATTTATTTATTTGGGACAAATCTTCCTTAGGATGACTAAATCATTTGGGGATTCGATGACTGCTCCTAACCTGCAATTATCTGCAAACTCAGTCAGCCAGAGCCCTTCAGTATTGGCTTTTGCTTAAGAAAAATAGATGTCAAACAGGGGAGTTTCGAGCACAGAACCCCAGAGGACTCCACTAGACACCGATCTCTTAGTAGAGGTAACTTCCCCTACTTTGATTATCTACATCCTATCTGTGAGCCAGTTGGCAATGCAGTGGATGGCACAGGGGTTTATTCCCAGTTTATTTAGCTTTTCTGTTATGCCTGAGTGGGAATATAAGTAATGAACAATACAAGTAATGAATGCTCACTGTGCAGCAAGATGCTGTGTTAGTGTTCTGTTTAGTCATGGTACATATTTAACATAGGAGAATAAGAGATGAAGATTAAAAAATATGTTCTAGTTGTTTACATAATTGTAATTACACCTATATTGTGAATAACATTCATTGTATATTCTAGAAATGGAGAAGCAATGTTCCAGGTAATAGTAAAAACAAATAAACTTGGCTGTAGGGTGCATACATACACCTGATGTCAATAAGTTAGCTATACCATGTGATACAGTTGTATAACATTAGCTAGTTATGTAAGTAATGATGGCAGAGAAGGCTGGGAATGTGGCTTGTAGCCAAGCAGCTAATAATGAATCAAGATCAAGGCCATGCTCTTTGAAATAATGACCAAGACTTTCCAAGTTTCACCAAGATGGCACATATTGTGTTCCTCTGGCACTGCAATGGAAGTAATACATTTGAGTAAATAAATAAGAATTTGTCTCAGAACTTGTCTTATTTTAAATCTTTGTCATTAATACTAATTCAGTATCTACATCAATAATATTGAAGACAATCTCTGTAGTTAAAAGGTGTTATGCAGGCACAAAATTTCTCACTAAAGGAGCTGATCTCGTTATGTTTTTTGGTCCCCTCCCCGGACCTCAGTGTTACCAGCCTGGTCCCCAGTACCCAACATCCACACCAGGTCTACTAGCTACTCTTCAGTCAACTCCCAGGTCTTCTGCTTTGTTTCTGTAGATTTTAGAGCCTTCTCTGACCACTGCTTGGAACTGACTGTGGCACCTGGTGGCTTATGCTGTGGACCAACTGTTTCACTGGGGCTGACTTTGTAATCACTGATTCTACCCCAGTGCTCTTTCCTTACTAGGAGATGTGATTTTGTGACTGTCTCTCTTTCTGAACCATGTTTTGGCTACTATAAAGCCATTTGCCAAATAGAAGTCTCGAATGGCCTCTCCTTCTTTATTCCTGTTATTCCACCTATGTAGATCCAGGCATTCCTCATATCCTGTGCTATCTGTCCTGATATGTGCATTCAGGTCATCTGTTATCAACACCAATTCATGTCATCCTGCTTTATCTACTAGGTCCTACAATTGCTGTCTGAATGCATTATCTTCCTCACTATCACAACTCTGCTATGAGACATGGGCTGAGATTATGAATATTGCTCTCTCATTAGGGTTGATCCTGATTGCCATGAGTCTGTCACTAATTCTTCTTAACTCCTTCACTCCCTTCTGAAGTCTCTGCGTTACCCCAATTCCCACACTATTTTTAGCCTGTCCTCCACCTGAGTAGCATTCCAAGCCAAGTGGCTTTGCTGCATTACCTTCCATCTGGTCTCCTGAGTACATAGGATGTCCAGCCTCCTCCGCACCACCATGTCATCCACTTCCAAGCTCCATCCTATCAGCCACTTTTAGCTAATATAGACATAAACACTTTATTACCATGGCTTAAAACTGAAATGGGTGCTTACAAAGCTAGGTCTGATGGGGCTTTACTCTCTTTGTGTAATACAGCCACCACAGCTTTTTTCCAACATGCTTGTGGTTCCCCTACTTTTAAAATACTGTTAAACAAGCTCTTCCAGATCTTTAGTACTTTCTTCCTTCCTCACTTTCAAACTTCCAAAGCAATATCATCTATGCCTTGAGACCCCTGCAAATTGATTATACATCACCATTTTATATCATCTCATCTCCTCCTGTATTAATTATTAGTTTTTGAGCCTCATCTTCCTCTAATCTTGGCATAATTAAGTCTTCCATAAGTATTTCCATTTGTGCTCTTTCTTGATTTCCATTTTTCTCTGCATTATACATTTTTTTTAATTTCCAAAATATCTGTAATACCGCTATATGATTTCTGGTTATTTTTCTTGTTATAGGTTCCCCAAGTCTGGTGACAGCTTTTTCTATTTTCTGTTGCCATAGTTGCTGCATTAAAAGTTTTTTGTGCTCTTGGGTTATTATCAAATTGTTGCCTAACAGCAGTCTTTCTAAACTCATGCATATTATCCAAATATTATCTTATTTTCTCTTTAGCATTCTGTAGTTGTTCTTCTTCTTGTTGTGTGTGAGTCCACTTATTCTGCAATATTGTAAACTTTGTCATCCTCTCCAATAATTGCTACTACATCTTAATCATATCTCTTGCACTTTTATTTCTACCCTATTTTAAAGTCCATTTTCATTTTATCCAACTCGCTAGCAATTTCTTCTGAAGAAATGTGCAAATGGGAAAGCACCATTGTCTCATTTTTATCTCATTATCCTGTATTTTTCTTAGTTTTTATCAGTACATGATCTGAAATAGTTACTGGAAATGTGTCAAAGCTTTCAATTAAATGCACATGTTCATGTGAAAGATCATTTCTATCCAGTCTAGCCCAGTTATTGTACCTTGGGGAATAATATGTACATTCTCACTGAGTTCCTACAACTGAATCCACATCCTCCATTCCAAATATGTTCATAAATTTCTTCAGAAATCTGTCCTCTTTTGTTATGTTTTCCTTTCTCAGTCCCACATATACATCCTCACTGTTGCAAATCAAATTCCAGCCCCACCTATAAGTAATCTTCCCCACTGAAAGCTGAGTATTTCTCCCCAAATTTTCTTAAGCTCCATTAATAAGCAAAGTTTTTTGGATTATAAATGCATGCCAGTATAATACTCATCCCTTGCCATAGGCCCTCACTAATAACTATTCTACCATTATTTTCTTTTTTCCTCCCCTCTAGCAATCAGCATTGTTACTCCCCTTTCTTTTGTTTCTGATATTCTGTTAAATATCCATTCTGAAATCCTTTCTTTGTCAAATTCACATGTTCATTTCTTTATAAAAGTGTCTCTTGCAGCATTGCTATTTGCACTTTCCATTTCTTAATATAATTCAGTACTCCTTCCTTTTTGTCTATACCTGCAAGGCCATTTACATGCCAATATACTATCAATAGGGCAGTCATTATGATAAAAATATGTTGTTTTCACTTATTATATGCAACAGTGTTTTGACTGGGTATGTCCAGCTTTTGTCCTACATGCACATATCATGTTAGGCAGGGTGATCATTTATGCAGTAGTTTCTTCTTGTTTGAACCTAAGTCATATTTCTCAAGACTTTTCATTTTAATGAAAACCCTCAAACAAAAAAACTAAATACATTTTCAGAACAACCCAAATCCCCTATAAGCTTAGAACAAA
This sequence comes from Protopterus annectens, assembly GCF_019279795.1. Taxonomy (NCBI): domain Eukaryota; kingdom Metazoa; phylum Chordata; order Ceratodontiformes; family Protopteridae; genus Protopterus; species Protopterus annectens. Next base: position 1,334,175,033 of record NC_056728.1, on the reverse strand, counting down.
CAGACAAAACTTTGTACATTTTAACAAGTTTAACCTTTCAGATAGAGACAATTGCCCCAAATTGACAGCTGCTCCCACAGGCATGACCTAATCTAAAATTAAGGTTTCTCATGCTAAAGCACATGTTACAGCCTGTGTTCCCACTTAAACTGATTGCTGTCTGTTCTTTTCCTATTTCTGTTCCTCTCCCAGATGTGAAAAAACAGCCTGCACAGTTTTATAAAACATTATATCTAGCCCCCCAACATGCTCTAGCTATCTTTACATAAAACTAAATTATGCAATGCTGTATTAAATGCATTAAAATATTGAGGTTTGTGGGAGGCTACTTTCTCTTATTCAGTTTCCATAATTTCAAAGTTTATTTTTCATTGAACATCTTCTTGTTGTACCTCTAAATTGTACATTTCCCTCAGCAAAAACACTCAGAACTACAAATATTAATTGCTTGCACCTGCAGACAGCTTGCCTCCGTGTAAAAGTGGTCAGCAATGAAAAAAGCTAACAACTTGTAGATGCTTGAAGGAATCTTTGTAAATTTCATTCAGAACAGAAAGTATGGAATTCCCCTGGTTAACTGCCTTCAACTGCAGACTTCTTGTCTGTCACTGAGAACATCTATTAATGGAAACTCGCAAGTTAATATATTTGCAGATGCAAGAAGATTAGCATTTTTTCATTGCTTTTTATCATTTTGTCTTCTTTTTCAAACCTATTTCCTTATACAAAAAAAAATGTTCAGAGTTCAAGCCAAGGACATTAATCTAGACATCCACCCTTACAAAACCAAGGGAAATTATCATCTTAGTTCTAAATGTAATATTCAGTACACTTTTACACTCCACCCCAACCCAGCAGCCTTTATCACAGCATTGTATTAACTTAAACCTCTTTCTGATAAACCGTTCTTCTGTTGCTTATTCTGTAAAATCTATATTTCTGATAACTAAAAAAATACTTAGTTACTTTAATATATTTAACTCATATAACAGTCACTGAAAAGACTATCCCCTACACAGATTCACTTCAGAATCTCGAAATTCCGAAACATCAAATTTCATATGATCGAGACCATATGATCAATGTTTCGGAATATCAAAATTCCAAAACAAATACAAAAAAAAAATGTTTCTGTAAGACCCCCTGCACCCCCACACCCCCGCTACTTAAATATTCCAACTCCAAGATCGCACTACAGCAAGGAAAAGGGAAATCTCCCATTCTGCGCTGTATGCAGATCTCTATTCACAATGTCAGGATTCTGGAAATTCGATCATATGGTCTCTACCATATGAAATTTGATCTTTCAGGATTTCGGCATTGTGACGTGTTCCCTCCACACATATTTAAAATACCCCTGCACACTATACAAAACTGATTTGTAATATAGCATGCAGTTTATATCATGAAATATTTTTTACAAATACTTAAAAGAACAAAAATTGCTTTACATACATTGTCTTGTTTATTTTTTTTTTGAGTGTGCTCCTAAACATTAAATATATAATGTGGAGTATATGCTTTATAGTATATCCACAAGGTTAACAAAGTCAACAAAAGTCCACTCTTTTCTCAGCCATTTGTATTTGTAAAGCCATATTTCCTCAATGTGATTGATGCTTTATAATCTTGCATTCATTCACTAATTTCAGCGTTGTTGGTCTTCTTACTGAGCATCTCCATCTCCCAACATTGGACTCTAAATCAGGTCCAATGTACTCCTGATCCTTCTAAACAATTCATTTTTTCTGTCTCTCAAGCATTTTCCCATAGAATATTGGAAAAGGTATCTCTGGCAAAGTCTCTCTAAGAACTTTACTGCAGAAGAATAAGAAGCAGAGTTCCTTTCTGTTTGCTGGCTCATTTTTTATTGGAAAAACTTTTTTATTTCCTCCTTATCCTGTTCTACATCCAAAAATGTCTTTGATCCCAAGAAAAATATCCTCTGAAGATAGCTGGATACAGCAGTTTGAATCTCATACTTGCCTCTTTACATTCCCTGATTGCTGGATACATTTGCTTTTCTTCTGCCTGGTGTACAGTAAATAATAATTTTCCACAAACACTCCACTGCCCCTGATTTGTATTACTTTGCCCTTCTGCCACAGCTTTGTCATGATAAATGCTTTCTGCTGGTATGCTTGGATCTTTATTAATATAGTTCTTGGCTGATTTCACATGGCCAGGTTTAAAGAATTCACTCAATGTGTCCTTTCAATTAACAAATCCTTCTTTGGAACACCAGTCCACTTGCTTATTTCTCTTTTTACAAAATTAATATAATCTGTTCCTTCCAGTTTCTTTGATACTGCAGAAAATATCAGGTTTTCTCTGTGTGCTCTGTCTTCTAAATCTATTTTTTGAAACAGCTCTTTTTGAGAAGCCTCATACTCAGCCAGATTTTGGTTCATTTCAACCTCTTTTTTTTTTTTTTTTTTTTTTTTTTTTGCAGTTTTATCAGCTCATCTGAGCATCAAGTTAAAACTTCTATTTTTTTACAGCCTTTTGTTATTTGAGTCAATATTCCGTGACACCCCTGTACTGGCCCAGTAATCAAGGAGCCTCAATCCTCACCACTAACACCAGTGAGGGACGTGCACATTAGGAGTATGACAAGTACACACACAGTAAAATACAATTTCCCTTAAGAGCACACAGAAATCACAGTCAGACTGGGGCTGGTTTCCCCCTCTCTCCAGATCCCCAATAAGACTCCCCACTGGCACAGCTATAGGGTTAAGATCTCAGCCAAGTGGTCAAGCCAAAACCTCTAGCACCTTCTCTGTCCAACCAGTGCTTCATGTCCCTGCCCAAGTAGCTCACACACACACACACACACACACACACACACACACACACACACACACACACACACACACACTTTGAGATTTAATTTATATACATAGACACTCCTGGAGAAAGCTGGCACAAGTTTACTAGCTATGCTCCCTTTTGCCCAGACTATAAGGTAGTAATCTCTGCCACCAACCACCCTTACTTATCAGCTACTATAAGGCCCTTCCCAAAGGGTGACCAATTCTACTGTGTAATGTTACTATTATCCAAATGGTAAGTGTGACCAACAGCAAGGTTATTTAACAGTGTCCTGTACAGTGTTACCAAATACATATGCAAGTACTCTAAGAGCTTAAATATCTCTAAACAAACCAGCCACAATTAAAAGGTTTAAATATATTTAATAATAAATAATAAAAGCACAAGACAATACTCAATAACTCAACACAGTGACAACAGAGTCCAGAATCATAGGAAATACTTTAAAACAACATTGCAGGACAGTCTCACATAAATACAGAACATGTCTAAACTAATCTTTACTGTTTTCCTATCTATCTCTAAGAGATACTATGCCCTAAATGACTTACTTACAGAGCCAGCCAACTATAGATGAGAAGTACCAATGAGAGGATGTTTCTAGGTCCAAAGACAAATACAAAAGGCACAGACTCACTCTCTGAGATAGTTCTTAAGTTACTATCAAACGTTTCTGCTGGGTAATCTCAGATTACATCATTCTTTGTCACCTCTGTGTCAACAATACTTATTTCTCAGAAGCTTGCCTGGAAGTCATAAAACAGTTACGCACATTTACCATTGAAACCTGTAATTATTTCTGTTTCCAGACAATAGAAAAACCTCCTAGCTCTAGACATCATGTCTCCTTGCATTAACAAATGTTATAGCACAGTCGTAAACAATTTCAACTTATTTTCTTAGAGTTTTGCAAGTTAACTCTGTATGTTCCAACTTCTACCATGAAAACATACATTTGCATAGACATATAGTTCATACACATTTCTGCTCTTTTCCAGCAGGGTACACTGTGATTACTTTCTTGAAGCTCAGTGCAGAACATACAGTTCTCTTACATTTGTAAGACAAGCCTATGGATCTTATTAATATTCACAAATGACATCGAATTATTTACAAAATTCTAGCTAGCTGGGCTGGCAGCCTTCACATATTCCTTCAGGGTTTTGTTTAGTTTAATCATCTCTGAGTGCATTTGATTTATTTTTTCCTGTACATTACTAGAATCCATTTTTCGAACCAAAGCTGAAGCTTGAACTACTTTTTGCTAAAAAGTTGCAGAATCCTTCTCAGACCATGTTTTCTGGTTGATTTTCTTTCAGGTTCTCCATTTTTTTTTCTTTGCCGGTATCTAGGCAGTGTACTTACTAGTCAGTAACTGTATTTTACCCAAAGCCACTTTCAATGATGTAGATCACCGAGTATATTGTACCTAGTCAGACACTGTAGCTAGATAGGACGTGCATATAAGTTATTGAGCATATACATCAGTGCCATTTTGTACAGTCGATCAGAATGAATCCAGGTATGAATGGAAATGCACATGTGAGTGTGTTTGAAGTGATAAGTGAGTTAGTTAGCTTATGTACCACCTCTACTTCTAACCCATTAGTCAATACCCATATGTCACTGCTAGGACACTCTATCTATCCGCTAAACTTTACTTTTCTTTTTACACCTCTACTCTTACTTTATACTTAAGCTACCTATGCCTCCTGCTTTTCTTACTTAACATGCTATCCAATTTCCTATCTCTGTCTCTTCTCCTGCTACTATACTCCATACTATGTCTAATTTTTGCTCTTTTTGCTGCTATTCTCCCTCCTATGGCTAACTTGCTCACAACTCAACTGTATAAAGCACAAAAATGTAACCCCTACTAACAATGTTCACCATTATGTAATGTCTCAACCTAAAACTGTAAAAGATGTGTTCAGGCTATGTAAATATGTTAAATCTTAAGCTTCAATGCTATGTTACTAGTCAATGTTAAGTTTGGTACTATCTATGTAAAGTTGAATTTAGCTTGAATGCTATGTTTCTAGTCAGTGTTAAGTTTGGTGCTATCTATGTAAATTTGAATGCTTCTGTATACACCTTATATTTTGCTTTAAATTTAACTGTGGAGCTTTTCTTCCTGGGCCTCCACTAAAAATGGGCATGCATCCAATCTGACTTTCTGGGTCAACAAATGTAAAATAAAATAAATAAATAATGTAATTCAAAGTACATGTTCCAGTTACAATTCCTGATGTGTTTATGTACAATAAATATCTTGAACCCATTACAACACTTTAGCATCTTTTAGAATACACGAGACAAGCGACATTGTGTCAGAATGGGATCTGAAGTTAAAGCAGCTTACAAACCATGAGACATTTAGAAATATTGTTCCCTCCTCTGTACCTCTTACATCTCCTACTGTATTCCTAGTCCAGCTACCCCCTTTAGGAACTACTGGCAAACATATCTTCACCCACTAGGTGGTGCCACTAGCTACCTTTTATTTTCTCCTATGTATACCCCTCTCCTTTTTGGTTCTACTTAACAGCCTTTTTTCCCCTATTCTTGCTCTTCAGTCTATCCCACTCTAACCTCCTTCTTTCTCTATAGCTACCAAGGTTTTTTCCTACTATCTATTACTGAGTTTCTATCCCCCTCACTCATCCCCTCCTTACCTTCAGCAGTCAGCATTTCACAGATTGCTTCTCTAGACCTTCATCCCTCACTTGTCTCTTCCCGCTCTGTTCGCCCTGTGGGCTCACTCCACTCCCCTACCCTACCCCCAATTCCCACCCACCCCAGGGATCCTAGCCTTATACTTTTTAGCCACTCCCACCTCTCCTACCAACAAATCAAATAATCCCCACCACATCCTCATCTCCACTTAACCCATCACAGCTCCCAACACTTAGTGTTTATCTCCAACTCATACCTTTCTATACTGTCTTTGAACTTTACTACCCACCCACAATGCCATTTTGCAATTTGTATCACCATGCCTAATAAAACTACCTCTACACTAACTACACTACTACTCATTGTTACTCTCATATCTATTCTAACCTCAGCCTATCTCTTAACCTTCTTTGAGTACCTACACCACTCTCGGTTACACTACCCAATTAAACAAACAGCCACACAAATCCTCACTTCCTCCCTTAAAAACATAAATATAATATCCACACCTAGATACCTAACTGCAAAGTACCACATATTGGCTCACATTAAATATAATAATCCATTAACTAATAAAATTCGATATCTAATTAGTAACATACATTATAATACAACTTGAGAACAGTCCACAAAGATAAAAAACAGTCCAGCAAAAAACTCTTGTCTCAAACAAAGAAAGGCACCAGTACGCCACAAGCACTGATCACAAATATTTATTCCAATCGATAAAATAATCCACATGAAGTTGAGCGCTTTCATCCACTAGGGACTTCTTCAGAACACTTCTTTATGACACTACTGCTCCATTAAATACTTTAAAAAATTACATCACATGTGATTTCTCAATAAAAATTTAAAGTGCAAGTGCATAGATATCTAAAATGTCCTAAATTAAAAATGTCCTAAATTAAAAACAAGTTTGTATGCAAGTACAATTCATTGTTAACTGTTCATTGTTAACTTTTTCATAAATATTAACCTAACTTTTTCATACAGTTTCAGTGCAGATTGTGGTGCCTGTGCGTATTGAGCTTCCAAAATTAATTGCAAAAGTTGCAAAAACATTTAAATGAATATAAATGTATGACTGTGTCTAAAAAATATGTGAGAAATATGTATTTCATACAGATACTACCCTTCTTATATATTGAACATCTATTTGTTGTTATTATTATCCAATATAGGTTTTATGGACACATATTCATTAATACCAGGGTGTACTGATGCATTTAATTTTACCTGCCATCTCACTTCCTTCTCACTAACTAGTTTCTTTACGTCCCCTCCTCTCACATTGACTCTAACCAGTTCCAAAATTCCAAACCTGAAATTGGAACATTCCTTGTTAGTTTTTAGATGTTTCCACAAGGCATTGGTCTCGTCCTTCCTCCTAATACTATACTGATGGTCGTATATCCTGTTGCGTAGGCATCTAATGGTCTTCCCTACGTAAAAACAGGGACAATGTGTACATGTAGCCATATATACCAAGTTAGTGGATCTACAATTCCCTTTTTGGAAGTGAATTTTAGTTTTATTAAAATTCTGTAAAGTTAGGTTCTGTACTGTTGTTATGTACTGACACTGGGGGCATGTTCCACATTTTACTGTTCCCCTCTTATTGTCTGGGTAATTCTGTTTTTTCTCTAATAGAGACTTCAAATTCTCTCCATTCCTGTATACAAAACGGGGTACACCTCCAACTATGTTCCAAATCCTTCTATCTGCCCTAAATACTCTCCAGTTCTTTTGGATAATCCCTTTAATATATTTACTGTGGGGTCCATATTGAATGATACAAGCTTTCCCAAACCTACTTGTTGTATCAGTTGGGGCCTCATAGTTGTTCTTAGGTGGAACAAAACTGGACCGTCCTCCTCCAAGCAGGGGTGTATACCTCTTACCCCATTGTTGCCAAACATAAGTCTTGAGCTCGTTTATCATACCCTGTGGATATCCCCTTTCCACAAAAAATGCACCTATCTTTCTTAATTCCACATCCAAATCCATAATGTCAGAGGTCATCCTCGCCGCTCGAATAAACTGCCCCTTTACTATGTTTCTTTTCTGGGCCCAAGGATGACTACTATTGAAGTGTAGATACGAGTTACTAAAAGTAGATTTTCTGAAAATATTGGACTTGAAGTTCCCTTCTTCTAATGTAACCAGTACATCTAAGTATGAGATACTCCTCCTGTCCATGTTAATGGTAAATTTTAGATACTCTGTGCATGAGTTCAAATACATAAAAAAATGTTCCAACTCCTCCTTGCTCCCTTTCCAGACTAGAAAAATGTCGTCAAGAAAACGATAGTAACATCCTATATGGTCCATCCATTTTGAACTGAGGATGTGTTCCTTTTCCCAGTTTAATAGTACCAAATTTGCGTAAATGGGGGCACAAGCGGCCCCCATCGCAACACCTTTGCTTTGTCTATAGTATTTCCCCTCGTAAAAGAAATAATTGTGGGTCAATACTATATCCATAAAATCCAAAATCAAAAGTGTTTGTTCCCAGGTGTTCTTTCCTAACTCATGGATACTATCCTGAAACCTCCTCATCCCATCCGCATGGGGGATGCTGGAAATTAGAGAAAATTAGAGAAAAAACAGAATTACCCAGACAATAAGAGGGGAACAGTAAAATGTGGAACATGCCCCCAGTGTCAGTACATAACAACAGTACAGAACCTAACTTTACAGAATTTTAATAAAACTAAAATTCACTTCCAAAAAGGGAATTGTAGATCCACTAACTTGGTATATATGGCTACATGTACACATTGTCCCTGTTTTTACGTAGGGAAGACCATTAGATGCCTACGCAACAGGATATACGACCATCAGTATAGCATTAGGAGGAAGGACGAGACCAATGCCTTGTGGAAACATCTAAAAACTAACAAGGAATGTTCCAATTTCAGGTTTGGAATTTTGGAACTGGTTAGAGTCAATGTGAGAGGAGGGGACGTAAAGAAACTAGTTAGTGAGAAGGAAGTGAGATGGCAGGTAAAATTAAATGCATCAGTACACCCTGGTATCAATGAATATGTGTCCATAAAACCTATATTGGATAATAATAACAATAAATAGATGTTTAACACACAAGAAGGGTAGTATCTGTATGAATATACATATTTCTTACATATTTTTCAGACATAATCATACATTCATATTCATTTAAATGTTTTTGCAACTTTTGCAATTATTTTTGGAAGCTCAATACGCACAGGCACCACAATTTGCACTGAAACTGTATGAAAAAGTTAGATTAATATTTATGAAAAAGTTAACAATGAACAGTTAACAATGAATTGTACTTGCATACAAACTTGTCTTTAATTTAGGACATTTTTAATTTTTAATTTAGGACATTTTAGATATCTATGCACTTGCACTTTAAATTTTTATTGAGAAATCACATGTGATGTAATTTTTTAAAGTATTTAATGGAGCAGTAGTGTCATAAAGAAGTGTTCTGAAGAAGTCCCTAGTGGATGAAAGCGCTCAACTTCATGTGGATTATTTTATCGATTGGAATAAATATTTGTGATCAGTGCTTGTGGCGTACTGGTGCTTTTCTTCGTTTGAGACAAGAGTTTTTTGCTGGACTGTTTTTTAACATACATTATCCTTTGCTTACACTAAAAAAGCAGTCCTTAGTAAATGGAGACATCCATCCTAATCCTGGCCCAGCCAATGTTATACCTACTGATCTCCTTACTACCAATCCTTCTAACACACTTACCCCTAACAAACACCCCAACTCACTCCTTATAGAACATCTCAATACCCAAAGTGTTAATAACAAAATTCCCCAACTCAGTTCTCTCCTGGACATACACTCTTTTGATATTCTATGTTTGACAGAAACTTGGTTAAAACCAGGAACTCCAGATAATGAAATTATCCCACCAGGTTACAATATTATGAGACACGACCGTAAAAAGAGAAAGGGAGGGGGAGTAGCAATTCTCTTTAAGGATGGTCTTCAAGTTACCTCCCCACCCTACACCCCACCTAAGGACAATAATGCAGAAGTCCTTATTTCCAAAATTCAACTTAATTCTAGCAAATCCATATATATCTTTTGTGTCTATTTGCCCCCTGGAAATAATATCAGTTCCCTAAAGGATATTCTTTGCTGGGTCTCATCAACCTTCCCACAAGAAACTATTATTCTAGGTGACTTCAATATTGACTGGAAGTGCATTAATACTGAGCATCCCACTTCTCATATCAACATTCATGGATTCTCCCAGACCATCAGCTCTCCTACTAGAATTAACAAACCAAACAATAAAGAAAGCACCCTAGATTGGATTCTTATTAATAACTACCACCAAACTTATAAAGTAGGTATTCTCCCTGATGATGTGAGCGACCACTCTTTGACTACATAATCAGGCAAAGAACTGACATCTCTCACCCAGCATCATATAGGACTATACGGTCTAACAAGCATCTTAACCAAGAGCTATTCTAGAGTGAACTTAGCGCTTGCAATTGGTCTCCCCTAAAAACCCTTCCACTTGAAGAGGCTGTCAAATACTTTAACTCCAAATTCCTAGATATCCTTGACCAGACTCAAGAAACAAGGCATAAAATCCTACTCAGAAATAGAGCCTGGTCTAGATGGTGAACAACCAAAAACACATCAGATCAGCAAACATTTAGACATAAGAGGAATGTGACAAAAAAGCAATACTCTCAGATAAAAAAAACTATTACTGTAATATGCAGCAAACACACCAAAATAATCCTCAAAAATTCTGTGCTAGTATCAATAGACTCCTACACCCAGGTCACTCCGGTACTCCAACCCCAACAGGTGCCAACCATGAGACTCCCAACCAAACTGCAAATACCTTTAATATCTTCTTTGCAGAAGCTATTCAATCACTAGCCAGTCAGCTATCCCCTGATAGCTCCAGCCTTCTTACCCCAGCTTTTAGCTCTCTTCCTAAATTCCTACTGCAAACCATTTCAACTAATTTCATTTACAAACTCATTCAAAGACTGAAGCCTTGTACTCCTTCAGCGGACCAGATCCCAGCTGAATACATTCAAAAAGCAGCTAAAGCAGTAGCTTATCCTATATCCATCCTGATAAACAGAACTATTAATGAGGGAACCATCCCAGCCATCTGGAAAATCTCACACATTATCCCCCTACATAAAGGTGGTAACTCTAATGAATATTCTAACTATCGGCCTATAGCTCTACTATCACCCCTGGCTAAAATAATGGAAAAATGCATTCATCAGCTACTACACCACTTAACTCAATGCAATATACTGGCTAAGAGCCAACATGGTTTTAGGCCATTCCATAGTACCAATACTGCCCTCTTATCCTTCACTGACACCATTAACAGAAACCGTGACAGCAATCTTCTCTCTTCAGCTCTATTTATTGATATTTCAAAAGCTTTCGATATGGTAAACCATACATTGCTTATGAATATTCTCAAGTCACTCCCTCTCTTGATACACTGGCAGTAAAATGGTTCAGTTCCTACCTTAGCAATAGGCAACAAGCTGTTCTCTGGGAGAATAACCTATCATCCCACCTGCCAGTATCAATGGGTGTCCCCCAAGGCTCCATTCTAGGTCCTCTCTTATTCTTCATTTTTTAAATGATCTGTACTTAGCTATTCCTCTAGCTACCTGTATACAATATGCAGATGATTCTACATTAATCTGCACAGCTAAATCTTCAACTGAACTGCAATCCTTAACTCAGAATGTATTTAATTTAGTGGAATCATGATTCTTAAAACGTTGTCTCCTCTTGAATCCCAAAAAAAAGAAGCTCCTGCTCTTTACTCCTACCCGTAAGACCATGCCAATAGAATTCTCAGTCACTTCTAATAATGGTATCCTCATATCCCCTGTCTCTACAACCAAACTCCTATGTATTACAATAGACAATAACCTTAACTTTGACACACATATTAATAACACAATAAAAACAGTTAACAGAAAAATGGGCTCCCTATACAGGAACAAACCTTTTCTAACTCCAATAGCAAGAACAACTATTGCCCTCTCCCATCTAATCTCCACACTTCTCTATGCCTCACCTATATATACTAACCTGACTAAAAATAATCTTCTCAAACTAGCTAGTTCCTATAATAACATTGCCAGATTTGCCACTGGAAATCCCTTCAGAACTCACCACTGTCAGAATCTAAAACAGCTAGGATGGCTTGAACTACAAAATCAGCTTCAATTTAACCAACTTACTATTGCTCATAAAATCCTCAACCAGCCTAAGAATACTCCAATACTCACAAACCATTATTAGGACATTGTGCTTTTCAGAGCACTGCTCTGCAAGGACTCTTATGTAGTGCAAGGAATCACAGTTATCCATACTAGACAAGATTCATGCAGAACAGCAGATAATGAGTTAATTGGCAGAATCTAAGCATGCAGAAGCTACACAGCTTCCCCCTAGTCTGATTATTAATCTAGGTCAGTATCCCCATGTAGTGTGTGTGTGTGTGTGTGTGTGTGTGTGTGTGTGTGTGTGTGTGTGTGTTTGATGTAGGTGAGTACTCCCACGCATTGTGTGTGTGTCTGTGTGTCTGATGTAGGTGAGTACTCCCACGCATTGTGCATTTGTGTGTGTGTGTGTTTGATGTAGGTGAGTACTCCCACGCATTGTGTATTTGTGTGTGTGTGTGTTTGATGTAGGTGAGTACTCCCACGCATTGTGTATTTGTGTGTGTGTGTGTGTTTGATGTAGGTGAGTACTCCCACGCATTGTGTATTTGTGTGTGTGTGTGTGTGTGTGTGTGTGTGTGTGTGTGTGTGTGTGTGTGTGTGTGTGTGTGTGTGTGTTTGATGTAGGTGAGTACTCCCACGCATTGTGTATTTGTGTGTGTGTCTGTGTGTGTGTGTGTGTGTGTGTGTGTGTGTGTGTGTGTGTGTGTGTGTGTTTGATGTAGGTGAGTACTCCCACGCATTGTGTATTTGTGTGTGTGTGTGTGTGTGTGTGTGTGTGTGTGTGTGTGTGTGTGTGTGTGTGTGTGTGTGTGTTTGATGTAGGCGAGTACTCCCATGCATTGTGTGTGTGTTTGATGTAGCTGAGTACTCCCACGCATTGTGTATTTGTGTGTGTGTTTGATGTAGGTGAGTACTCCCACGCAGTGTGTGTGTGTGTGTGTGTGTGTGTGTGTGTGTGTGTGTGTGTGTGTGTGTGTGTGTGTCTGTGTTTGATGTAGGCGAGTACTCCCACGCATTGTGTATTTGTGTGTGTGTCTGTGTGTCTGTGTGTGTGTTTGATGTAGGTGAGTACTCCCACGCATTGCGTCTGTGTGTCTGTGTGTGTGTACATATGCATAGATTATTTCTTCCAGACAAACAGCAGCTGAACTGTCACAGCTTGAGTTTGACCCTGGAATTTTGGGGTCTCATAATTACATTAGGAACCTATGTCTATTAAGTATTCTCCCTTGATAATGCTGGCAGAGCATTTCCACCAACAATGTTGAAGAATATTAATCCAACTATTTTTCTCTTTCAAATTTTCATTTCTATAAACATGATTTGAAAAGAACAGGACTAGTACCTCCTGGGATATCTCAGTGAAGCCAAAGTAGATTACAGGTATGAAGAAATCATCAGCTTTGTATTAAAGTAAAAGGTGAAGCAAATGCTAACACATGTAATGTTTGTAACTCACATACCCAGATGTACACTACTTCATACTGGAAAATGGGCTTAAACATCTAGCAAGTCTGTCTAGTCAACATTCAAGAGAGGTAATTTAATGCATAGGCAAAGATAAAAAAAACTCTGCTAATCATGGTATTTAATCCATGTGCCATAAGAAAGAGTTTAAACAGCCACCATTCCCTCTACTGTTTAACCAATGTTTGGCTTATTCATTGTTAAGGCACACTGAGCTTGACCTTGGTGGGTAATAGATATAATTTGCAACTTGTTTATTAAGAGAGGACACTAATGGAGTTAGAGAAGCATGACAGTAAGTGATGATTACTATATACTACAAGACAACAGGACTTTAGAAATGCTACATTTAGGAAAATACAGTCTGGCAGATGAAATATTCAACATTAAAAGACAATATAAAATATTTATTTCAATACACACATACACACACATGTTGTTGTTGTTTGTCTTTTGGCTTTTCCCGGTAAGGGGTCGCCACAGCGGAACTCCGGTCCACTAATGATTGGCAGTAGAGTTTTACGAAACGCCGAGGTGCCAGCTCGATGCCCAACCTTCAACGAAGGCACGCCCATTTACGCACGCATGTCTTTTGAATGCTACCCAACCATGGGGAGGACATACAGACTCCACACAGAAGGCACTCCCAAGCTTAATTGAACGGGAGAACCTCTTGCTGTGAGGTAACAACACTACCGCCGTACCACCGCGGCAGTACACACACACACACATATATATATATATATATATATATATATATATATATATTGCTCTCTTTTTTGTCTCTCTGCCTATATTAAACATTCCACATCCAATCATGCTCTTGGTTTTGGGCTTCAAAATGTTTCATTGATACAATATTATCCGCTATGGCCCTATCTGTCTCGGTTTGAAGAAATCCATCCTAATTAAGCCTTTATACATTGCTGCCCCCATTAACTGTGAGTGGAATAAGAAATGTCCCAGATTTGCCAATGTTTAGTTTTGCACTACTGTCATACTAAGTTGAAACTAAACTATGCAAATAGCCGCAGCTTATTTTGTGCGTTTTTTTCACTGTCTTTCAAACCAGACTTGTGGTTGCAGGCTACTGGTACTCTTGAGTGCATTCTTTTAGGTGTGGCCTTCAAATGCATGACAGTAATTACCTGTAACCTCAGTGGAGGCAGTATCAAAGTCAGGAAAAGCGCTACATAAGCCAGCAGTGAAAAATGTCAGTTACATTACTTCATGAGCTCACTTCATTCATTCAAGAAAAGATCTTTTTTTTTGGCAATAGGCTGCTATATTTTATGGTTTGCTTTATTTGAGGAAATACAGCACTGCTGGCAGTTATAGTGCTTGGGATCAGGCCAGTGAAGTAAAGTTTGAGCTTTAGCCTGTTCATCTTCAGGCTGCTGACAACGAGAGCACATCATCAGAATTTCCCACACTGTATACAATACTGATCAGCTACAGCAGCAGGAGTGGAGCTTGTGTGTGTGAGTATGGTGGTAAGTAGTTCATACATCTCAAATGTCCAGATTTTTGCAGAATGTCCAGATTCATATTTTTGGTCTGTTCCTTATAAAATTAGTGGTTTACTGGCAAATCATTTAGATTAAAGTCACTAAATAATGACATGCACTTCAATTTTCAGACTTCATATCCTCATAAAATACATAGCAACTTTTTACGTTTATAGGAGAAATATTTAAAATCTGTCCCTATTTTGAAGCCTTTGCCCCCCTTCCCAATATTTTAGGCTTTGTCCAGATTTTGTTTCATTAGAAGGTTGAGATATATGAGTTAGACCATGAGCAGGCAGAATCTCCTGGACATTCTATCTGAGAGTCGACTGGTACTGTAGTAATTGTTTTTATTATGTGCTGTACTACGGATATATTAGAATGCCACAATTACTAGGGTCAAATACAAATATTGCTTAAGTTGCTGTTTGTAGCAAATAGCAACATAAGGCTTTCATACTGTAGAATTTGTGTATTTTGTGTTGGTGCTGTGATATTACTAGTTAGCATACCTCTCAACCTGCAGACATTGAAAATAGAAACAAAGTTCCTTGAAAAATAGAAACATGGAGAACGTCAACATCTGTGCAGTAACTGAAACCTGGTTCAAGGCTCCAGAGAGCACTCCAACACTACTGGGCTACAACTCATAGCACACATTTTGGCCACAGAACACGGACCGAAACACAAAAGGAGGGGTGTATCCATATTCATCAAGGATACCCACACCTCCAGGTTAGTGTCGCAGCATGATACCTCTGAGATCATCCATGTGCAACTAACATCGGGCAAATCTGCAATGCAAATTGTGGCCTGCTACAGATCACCCTCTATGACCCAGGACTACCACTCCGCCTTTCTGTAGACACTGGAAAACATGAAGGTCCTACCAAACACCCTGATCTTGGGAGATTTCAATTACCCTACCATTAACTGGAAAAACTACTTGAGTACAAACTTCCAGGCTCAGCGCTTCTTGGAATTTATCAACTCAAATGTCCTGGATCAGCTGGTAAACTCCCCTACCAGAGGCCACAACATATTGGACCTGGTCATCACCAACATGGACGACGGGTGCTCCGTACAGGAGGTCAACCCGTCACTGGTTAGATCAGACCATAAACTAATCACCCTGGATGTCCACACCCCACCACCACCCCCAACCAAGGAAACCACAGTGAAAAACTTTTCTAAAGCAAACTTCATCTTACTTAAGTCAGAGGTGGTAAGTTTCACAGCCCCCATGCTAAAGGATAACACTGCCCAAGATGCAGAATCCTTTACAATTGCACTCTATGAGCACCTACAAGGATGCATGGATCGTTCCATCCCTAGCAAAACCAAGACTCACTCCCCTAAGAGAAGGAAACCAGTCTGGTGGACCCCTGCCATAAACAGGTTATAAAACAAAAGGAGGAAACTAGTTCAGAAAAAATGCAAATCCCAAGAAGGAAAGACATCCCTGATCAGTATCAGTAAGAAACTAAGGTCCCTCATAAAATCATCCAAAGCTAACTTCGAAAGAAAAATAGCCAAGGACTCGAAAGATAACCACAAAGCCTTCTTTAGCTATGTCAAATATCTAAGTGGCAACTCACAGATAGCAGAAAATATACTGAACCTACTGATATTGCCAACATACTGGAAGATAGATTCAGTGCAAACTTCACCTCCCTCTCACCTTCAAAAGGGTTCACAACAATACCGGAAAAGTGTAGTGTCCCAGAAATCCCAGAAGCATAGGTGAAAACAGCCCTTTCAAAAGCCAAAAACACAGCATCAATGGGGCCAGGAGGTGTCCCAGGCTGCGTCTTGCACGAACAACAGAACAAACTAACTCCCCAAATAAACACGCTGTTCAACCTCAGCCTCTCCACAGGCTACGTGCCCATAGAATGACGCACAGCAATGGTTATTCCGCTCCACAAAGGAGCAGCCACAACTGACCCTAGTAACTATCGCCCCATAAGCCTGACTAGCCTGGTCTGCAAGGCTATGGAGCGCATCATCATGGAACTCATTAACAAAGACATTGGGAACCTCTAAACACTTGACCCGACCCAGTTCGGCTTTGTCAAGCGCAGATCATGCCTAACTAAACCTGGTTGACTTCTTCAAGACGGTTACCAAGGCCATAGATGAGGGAAAGGTGGTTCACACAGCCTACCTTGATCTCTCCAAGGCGTTCAACACCATTCCTCACTTGGGTATTATAGAAAAACTCACCAGCCTGAACATAAATCCCTACGTCACACAATGGGTTGCCAACTGGCTTACAGACAGAACTCACACGGTAAGAATAGCAGGCTCCAGGTCTGACTCTAAACCAGTCACAAGTGGTGTCCTGCAAGGCTCAGTTCTGGGACCCCTACTGTTCGGCATATATTTCTCAGAAGTACAGGCAAACACAGGAGGACTATGGCTAACCAAGTTCGCCAATGACTGCAAACTGGGAGCCATAATTGACTCTCCGGCTGACAAGGACATCCTCCAAAAAGGCCTTACTGAGACAGACACCTGGTGTCAAAGTCATGGCCTCAAGCTAAATGCCAAAAAATGCATAGTCATCCCGTTTGGGAAAAACAAAACACCCACAAATTACCACATAGGCGGCAGCCCCTTAATACACAAGAGGTAATAAGAGATCTGGGGACCAAGGTAGATAGTAATCTCTCCTTTGACAATCATATTGCCAAAGTAGTTAGGAAATCCTTTTATGTGGCCCATCTAATTACTAAGGGCTTTGCATCTAGAAATAAAGAGGTTATAGTGCCCCTCTACTCGTCACTCATCAGACCCATCATAGACTACAATGCCGCATTTGGGATGTGCCTCACAAGACACTTCCAACAGCTTGAAAGACCACAAAAGCACCTCACCAAGAGGATTACTGGCCTCAAACATATGTCCTATGCAGCCCGACTGAAAAAACTCCGGCTGTACTCAGTGGCATATCGCTTACTCAGATGTGTTCTCTGCCTGACTTACAAAGCCATGTCCAACTCAGAATTGATGGACATGCTCCACCTAAAGAAATCCAAGTCACTGCGAGCCACGTGCTCCAGTGAGCTAAACCTCGCCACAACAATAAATAAAATATGCTGGAGGGATAGATTCCTGTCACAGAGACTCCCCATGCTTTGGAACAAAATTCCTAACTACATTAGGCAGAGCCTCTCACTAACACTCTTCAAGAGAAGCCTTGACAAGTGGATGGGTAACAGAAAGTACACCCCTGGGATCACTTCATTGGCTCTGCTTGACAGAGACTCAGTTAATTAATCAAGGGGGCGGCGAAAGCCGACACACTCTGGCTAGGCTTATAAATGCCCTCGGGCAGATAGCCTAGTACCTACCTATGAACCTATGAACCAGCTAAAACAGTTTTTTTTTCAATGTAATTAGTCTGAGCTACTCTGCTATTGCTTACATTTCTGTATTTTCTTTCTGCGTGAAATGTTTTGCATTTCACTTGGGCTGAGCCTGAAATTGGTAAATATTAATCAGTGAACTGCCCTGGTAAACAAATATGAATATATAAAATAATTATTTAAAAATCGGGTCATCTAATTAGCATAAAATGTGAGTACCAAAACAGCACACAACTCTTCCTGCTTCCAGAAGGAATGTGGGATACTACTGAGAAGCACATATTTAAAAATTAGAGTGACAAAACTGATGGAAAATATAAGCACATTACGAAAGAGACAGTGCAGTATCTGTCCATTTTAATAAACTATATTGCAAAATTGTTCCACACAAGGTCATTTACTTTTGCTTCAGAAAAAGGGAGCTATTAGGTGTGTGTCGTCTTTCTTTTAATTACTGTTGCCGCTAGTATGTTGGGCATGTAGTGTGGCTCTCTATGTAAGAGGCATCTTCAAGATCACATGTGAAGAGGGGAATTCAGAAAGTTGTGTGAATGGATAAATCAAGCCTTCTGAAAATAGAGACTTGCCTCCAAAAATAGGGTCATTTTAAATCAGGCTTGAAAGTAGAGACAGTCTTCTAAAATAGGTACAGTTGAGAGGTCTGAAGTCTAATAAACTATGTGCTAACAGATCTATTTGTGTGTGTGTGTGGGGGGGGGGCAAAAATACAGAAAAGAGTACTACTTCTAATCACTTGGCCTTTGACTAGAAGCACAGTTTGCTGAAAGTGGAGAGGAAATATTTAATCATATATATATATATATATATATATATATATATATATATATATATATATATATATTAAAGTGAAAGCATTGTTTTCCTTTTATTTTGCCCCTGTTGCCTGCTGATCATCAGTCCCCTCCCAACCAATGGACTCATTCATTCCCAGTCACTGGGTTGAGAGCCAGCCATGGCAGGCCATCATTCAGGCAGCCATCAGAAGTGACTTGGCTTTTTACTAATTAACCCTAATGCCTAACGTGCACTCAATAAACGGTAAGGGATGTCATGCAATGGGCCGAACTTAGATGCTGTCACCTCACTTCTACAAGGGACATTCCTTCCAAGCAGCCCTGTTGGTTTCCCCAGTCTTCACCAGGAAACTGCAAAAACACCATGGTTCTTCAAGTGTGCACAGGCCCCATTGCCCTGGAGGAAGTGAGAGGGCCACAACTTTCACTTCTCCCCCTCCCTGCCTGGTTCCTCTAATACTGATTCAGGTGATCAAGCCCTTGTCACTTGGGTTTCAGTAACTGCTCCATCCCTTTGGTCCACAGAGCCAGGCTTTATGAAACAGTGTTCCTACTGTAGACGCAGCTATTCTTGCAGCTAGCTAGTGGTCCCAGCAGGAATCCAACTGTCCCATCCCTGGATAGTTACTGCAATAACTGTTTTTATTATACGCAGTACTATCAAAATATTGGAATGAGACAGTAGGGTCAAATTCAAGCCTTGCTAAAGTTGCTGTTTGTAGCAAGCAGCAACATCTCAGACTTGCATCTGAAGTTTACTCTTGTGGATTTTTTGCTGGTGTTCTAATCGTAATAAGCTTAGTGCTAACACATCTCTTCTTTTGGGGGAGGGGGCAAGAAATACAGAAGGGATTAGCACTTTTAGCACTTTTAGTCATTGGCCTTTCACTAGACAAATTATTGGCAAAAAGTAGAATGAAAGTCTAAAATGAGAAAAAATTATTATGCAAATCTTTAATTATATAAATTGTAACAGTACATTTGGTGTACATGCAAGTATTCTTGCAGCCAACTAATTATAAAAATAATACTGTATTTTCCGTTTCATATGTATTATTGTTTTCCTGGATGAATGGACAAGCACCAGGCTGTCCCTTCTTCAAAGAATAATGACAGATGCAAGAGTAGTCAGTTACTGGTAAGAGAGAAGGGAACTATGCTTTCCTGTGATGAAACTGGGGCATTTTTTCTTATCCTTTTCCTTCCACTAATGTCGACCAGAAAGCTCTCCAGCCATGGACCTTGAGCCTACAAATTCACAGTTTTAGAATGACCATCTCACAGAGGGCAAGAGCTAATCTACGGCAACTGTTATTCAGTCCTGGGGAATCTTGCATCCCTGTCTGTGCAGCTAATTTGAATAACTGGGTGAGTGGCCCAGGCTTGTTTTGAGTTTGTCTGTTTACCTAAATTTGCCCATTGCCAACCCCATTAACATACCTTAGTCTTGACCATGCCAAGGTAATGTCACATGGCTGGCCACAGCCACTGCAGAATTAGCCACATCCACAATAATGTCATAAATTGGCCATGCCCTCTATGTCTTTGGACCACTGAAATGATGGTTACCAAACTCTCCACCCTTCTTAATATTATTACTTGCATGTTGGTTGTGTTTATGTCTGTGCAAATTGATTTTGTTTTTCTATGACGGGGAATTGACCATGCATATCCTTGTGAGATAATCCTATTCCGAGGGAGTGGAGAAGTTGAAAGCAAGTGTAGTAGCACTGGTGGTAATACTGCAGCATACTTACAAATGACTGGGGCAGATATTTACAGATGTTATTGGCCATTACATCCTTACATCATTGTACATCAGCTTTAGTAAGGAGGGCATATTAACGAAGAGTCCTGGTAAACAAATATAAATAAAAATCCAATGGTTACAAGTATGATGCTCCACTGGTACACCTCAATCTCCTCTCAGGCAACAGCAGAAGTTTCTGACTGGTATAGGGAAGTCAGAAGTGACTTACAGCATCTGAGACCTTCCAGAGGCACCAGTCACAGCTAATGGCTTACACAATACGGGCCAAAAAAACATCTAAAAAAATGAATTAAGACAAAACAGCACAGATCACAATAGCCTTACTAACTAAGGCATTGCTCCAGACATAGGGATATATAGGGCAATTGCTTAATTTGCATTTTCCTCTAGTAAAGTAATGTCTTTCTTCATTTCCTGGTTAGGGGTCGCCACAGCTGAACTCCGTTCCGCTAATGATTGGCAATGGATTTTTTACTGTGCCAAGTTGCCATCCCGATGCCCAACCTTCAAAGAAGGCACACCTATTCACGCACGCACCTACCTGCATGTCTGTATACATCACTCGACCAGGGAGAGGACATGCAGACTCCACAAAAAAGGCGCTCCAGCCGAGAATCGAACGGGAGGACCTCTTGCTATGAGGAGACAACGCTAACCGCTGCACCACCCTGGCCTATTTGCATTTTCCTCTGTTCAGCCATAAAAACATGAAAAATGGGCAAAGATTTTTTTAAGTGAAACTGGTGTTACATTAAAAGGGCACTCTAATATCCATACCTCTCAATTTTTCCCTCCAGAATTAGGGACAAAGAACAAATAGGAAAACTAAAGCCCTCTAATTAGGGACACTTTTAAATACTGACATAATTAAAGTTGATAGAAAAGTAGGATGTGAATTAACATCCATTTTTTTTAAGAGAAGTTAATAGAAAAATAGGATGTGAATTAGCATCCATTTTTTTTTTTTGAAGGGACGTTGTGGTAACATACCACTCAACTCCAGATTTTCAAAGAATGTCCAGATTTATGCCTTGTATTTTCAGTTTCTCATAAAATTATGTTTTCTGGCAAACCATTGACAAATCATGGAGGATTTAAATCAGAAGATAGTAACAGACGTTTGAGTTTCAGACTTCACGTCCTTTAGAAAATTAATGCTAACGCAAAACCTGTTATTCTATTACCTTTCTAACTTTGTAAGAGCAATATTTAATAAAAAGTCTCTATTTTGCCCCCCTTATTTATGGCTTTGTCCAGATTTCTTGCTCTAACTGATTGAAAAGTATGGTCGGTAACTGTAGTGAAAGTAATTACCCGTGCTTGTTGAATATAACCCACCACATTTTCTCATAAAAATAGTTCAAGGAGAGAGAGAGAGAACAAAATTTTCAGTGAAGGTAAGAAGCAATTATTTATCTGTTAATCGTTTCAGTTTGATAAATGTTTTCCCAGCCAAAGTACCCTTGCTGTCGTTACGCCATTGGTTTAACGGCTGTATACCTTTATTAAGCTGTATTTGTATTGACGTATCAGGGCTGTGTATAATTAGAACACAGATGCTTTTAAAGGAGGATAGTGTGCTCTGTTTATTTATGTGTTTGAAGGGAGCGCGCTGCTTTTTGTCTTTCTAAAGAAAGCTGAGTGGTAATAGTACGTTTTGTATTGTTAGTCTTATTAGTCCCGTATTCGCATGTCCATTCCTAATCTCCACTGTTTCGGTAAGAGCTGTGGGAACTTATTTGGCTTTTTCTGATTATTGATTTTTTTTCCTTCTAGGAAATATTAGTCAGTATGTAGTACTCCATTTGGTGGCTATATTAGCGGGACTGGCCTGCACGGAGAAAACGGGAGATTGCCCGCTCCACCCCTAACCAAAGCAACATGCAAGACCGATGGAAATTTGATGTAGTGATTGCAGTTGTTGTTTGCTGATCGTTTCTGAACAGGCCCGAAATCTGTTGGGAAGTCCTAAGTAGTGTGATTCAGAGCAAGTAATAAAGGGAGGCCTAGTTTTATAAACGTGAAGCTCGGTGAACAAATTGGAAAAGAACCGTACCGTTCGTTGGGTGATTGAGAAGCGTGACTTGCCCAAAACAAGGGTGTTAAGTAGACTGATTTTGTTTAGGGATGTTCCTTTTGCGTTCCCCTCCTCTCCCCTCCCAATTTTAACAGTGGATTACACTAAATGTCTACAAGTAGTATTGTCAGAAAATGTTAATTTTGACAACTAGTAAAAAGTGCTGAGCATATTGCTCAAGCTTTGGTTGCCGTATGACAAGGCACCTTTAATGAGTAACAAAGTTTGTCCATCTGTGTCCCTAAGTCTCTCATCACACTTTCAGTGTTTGTGGTAATTCATGGGTACATGTATAGTTTCCCAAAGGGGATAACTATACATTTCTTGGCATTAAGCTTGAGCCCATGGCTCTGGCACCAAGCATCTGTTTCTGTAAGGCCCTTTTTTTTTTTTTAGAATATCTACATCATTTTGGGATTCAGTAATAGCTCCCAGTATGCAGTCATCTGCAAACCCTGTTAGCCAGAGTCCCTTAGTGTTGGCCTGTACTTCAGAGAAGTAGATGCCAAACAAGAGCGGTCCCAGGACTGAACCCTAAGGTACTCCACGTATCTAGAACTGGATTTGGAGTCTGCTACTTTTACAGTCTGGATTGTGTCAGTAAGCCAGTTGGCAACCCATAGAGTGACGTAGGGATTTATGCCCAGCTTAGTAAGTTTATCTATGATTCCGTAGTGGGGGATGGTGTCTAAGGCCTTGGCAAGCTCCAGATAGGCTGTTTGGACTGCCTTACCCTCGTCCACAGCTCTGGAGACTGATTCAAAGAAGTCAATCAGGTTCAGGAGACAAGATTGGCCTTTCACGAACCCAAGCTGGGTTGGGTCCAGGGTTTGAAGTTTACCAATGTCTGTTTATAAGTTCCATGATATTGTGGTCCATTCCCTTGCAGATCCGGCTCGTCGGACTGATGGGACGGTAGTTCCCGGGGTCCAAGGTGGATTCCCCCCTTATAGAATGGGATAACTAGCTGTGTGCCACTCAGTGGGCACGGAGCCTGAGCTGAGGCTATGATTAAACATGACACTTAGGTGAGGTGCCAGTTCATTTTGTAGTTCATGTAGTGCACAGCCCAGGATGTCATCTGGTCCCATGGATGTTGTATTCTTAGCTTTGGAGACCGGTTTCTACCTGTATGGCCGTGATTACCAGAATTTGGCAATCTTTTGGTATTGAGATGGGCCCTTTAGGGGGTGAGAGGGGAGTGAAGTTGGCACAAAATCGATCTGCCAGGATATTGGCAATATCCTTGGGATCAGTATATTTAATGCCATTCTGTTGTAGCTCAGAGCAAATCTGAGCACTGCCATTTAGATTCTTGACATAACTATAGAATGCCTTGTGGTTATCTTTGGCAATTTTATTTTTGTAACTAGCTTTGGAGGATTTTATGAAGGATCTCCGCTTCTTACTGAGGCTGCTAAGGGAGTTTTTTTTGCATCCTGGGATTTTCCTCTTGTGCAACAGTTTCTTCCTTCTGTTGTATAGTTTGTTTATGGCAGGGGACCACCAAATTGGCTTCCTTTTTTTGGAGGAGAGCATCTTGGTTCTATTTGGGATGGCACGATTCATGCACAAGTGGATGTGCTTGTACAGTACCTTAGCGTAGGATTCAGCAGTCGAACTTTCATCTCCCGTCTGCATGGGTGTCATGAAGTTTGTCACTTCTGACTTGAGTAGCATGAAGTTCGCTTTGGAGAAGTTTTTTCAGAAGTTTCCTTACTGGGGGTGGGATGTGGATGTCCAGGGTGATTTGCTTATGGTCAGACCTGACCAATTAGGGAGTGACCACTGGTGTGGAGCATCGATCTCCCATGTTGGTAATGACCAGGTCTGGGATATTGGAGCCTTTGGTGGGACAATGGATTAGTTGATCCAGGGCATTGAAATTTATTAATTCCAAGTACCGTTGGGAAAAGGTGTTGGTACCCAAGTAGTTTTTCCAGTTAATGGCAGGGTAGTTGAAATCACCCAGTATTAGGGTGTTTAGTTGTATCTTAATATTTTTCAGTATGTTTAGAAAGGTGTAGTGAGAATGTTGGGGCATGGTGGGGGATATGTAGGAAGCTGTAATTTGGATTGCAGTCTTGCCTAGTGTTAGTTGCACCTGGAGAATTTCAGATGCATTGTGTTGGGAAACTAGCCTGGATGTGATTATCCTTGGCGAATATGGACACTCCTCCACCTTTAGTGTTTCAGTCTTGGTTTGGTGGCCGAAAAGTGTGGTAAGAGTTGTAGCCTGGTATTGGCAGGGCTGCTCTTTGGAGCCTTGAACCAGGTCTCAGTTACTGCACAGATACCGATGTTCTCCATTTTTAGGAGTGCCTCGAGAGTGCATTTTGAGGTTTAGACTTGTAGCATTACCTTCAAATTTTGCATGCGTGTACAAATGTCCCTGATTCTGTTGAAATATTTCCCTGATTATTTGAGAGTATTGTAAAACTGTGCCGCATTCAGCAGAAAAAAAAACAAACTCCGAGATCACAGTACTTTGGGGATAAATGTAAACTTAATTAGAATATACTTTTTTCCCGTGGGCTTTGTGTGTAACCCCCATGTATATTAATACACATGAACCAACTGTGAGACCGCACTACTTTTGCGAAAGTTGAATCCACGTGTTTAGTTTTACATTGTTGTTTCTCCTGCTTTATAGTCTGTAATTCACAAATCCCCCCCCCCCCCAACCTGGATTTTTGTAGCGGGGCAGGCCCTCTGCACTCCCATGTATATAAATATAAATATACCAACTCTGAGATTGCACTACTTTTTGAAGAAGGAGGTAAACTACATTAGAATATTCCTTTTTTCTTGGGCTTTTTGTGTATACACCCCGTGTATATTAACAATATATACAAACTCGGAGATTGCACTACTTTTGAGGATGAAAGTAAACTACATTAGACCATGAATATTCAGGATGTCACAAGCAAATCTGCATTCCTTGTCAGCTATTAGGCATGTCAATCACTGTGGCCACACCCACTCCTGCGTGAAACGACTGGGTGGGTACTGTTGAAAAACATTGCCAGAAATTGGGCACACCTCAAAAACTGTTGATGCCCTCTTTAAACATTTTCTGACGTTCAGTCTAAAACTGTTGTAGATACTGTTCTTTATTTTGAAATCCTCTCAGTAAGCAAACTATACACATGTTTTACAGGCATTAATTTAAATGGTTACAGACATCTGGCCTGATAAAGCCCCAATGTTTATAACTGATGCTCAGAAAATGAATAATAGAGTGCCTGGCTACACTCTTGATTTTTAACCATCTTGAGCTTCAGCAAGTTGGTAAAAATCCATATTTGCTCATCTGGCCCATTGTATTGGGGCATGCCAGGATCAGCAGTAGGAAGCATTGCCCCTGGTTTGACATGAGCCAACTTTATAATATCAGAACTCATAAAGAAATGAATGCTCATGTGAATTATATTGTCTAAAAAAACTGAGATAAAGTGCAATGCCCATTGGGGTGCACCCCTCCCAAAACATCTTCAAGATGCTTTAAAAACTAAGGGGGGGGGGTGGTGGCATGGCTGAAATATATTATGCATTTTTTTTCTGATTAACTAATATGATAAAGTATAATTTACCATGGAAATTAATTAAAAAATTCTTATGAGAGTAGTCCACATTTTAGAGCTGGAAGGTTGAGAGTTAATGCCCCTAACATCTGGATTTGCGTATAGGTTGAACAGTTATAATGCTATAATAAGCGTACCTCTCGACCTCTTAGCCCAAGTCTGGACATATGTCCAAAAATAGGAACAGATTTTAAATATTGCTCTTATAAAATTACAGTTGCTAGAATAAAGATTTTTTTTTAGCATACAGTCTGAAACTCAAATGTATGTCATTTAGTGACTTCAGCCGTCAGTGATTGCCAGCAAAGCAAAAACTTTCAAAGTAAAAATCTGGACATTCTGTGAAAAAAAACTGGACAGTTGAGATAGGTGGTAGTAAGGGAAAGCAGTGATTGTTTCTATAAAGACATACCATTGTTTGCACAGATGTTGACTGTCAGCTTGCTTGATATTCTGATGGGGCTGTTAGTTATGCTAGCATTTGTTTGTCTTATTCTGTGAAGTCTAAAAAGTTTAAGGTTTAAGTAAAATTATCAAGTCTAATATCGACATTACTGTTCTAGAAAGTGAGACTGTACACATCTAGCAAGTAGTTTGCTGCCCCCTGCTATAGACAATTTTAAGTTCCACTCCTTAGTGCTCCTATGGCGTGAGGGGTGTAGGGTGTGGCACCCCCACTGCACATTAAAAATCTGTCATCTCATGAAGAATAACTTAAAATGATAAAATTTATATTTACTAATTATAGTTGGTGTTTGCCTGTGGCACATTGTAGGGTGTAGGGCTTCTTTCTGCACATCCTGGTGTCTCCTAATATAAACATTAGCTGGGAAAGCTGCTGCTTGAAGAATTTTGTGCTTCCCAACCCAGGCGCTCTCCATTGGGTTATACAATAAGATATTCTTCATACTGATCTTTACTGCAGTAGTCTTGGCTGTATGGGTTATCCTGCTAAGGATATAAGAGCTGACCCGCTTCCAAAGCTTCAGGACACCTTCAATGCACCCAAACTGTCAATCAGCTGGAGCTAAGCTGATTAAGACAAGTTTGAGCACGCACAAAGTTCTTCAGAGCTTTACTGCTGCTGAAGACCTCTCCTCTGAGGCTTTTGAAGATCAGTGGTCTGCTTGTGCTTTCCTTTTCTTGGGCAGACATGTTAATTTTGGGGTGGGGTGGGGGAAGTTATTTTGTTGATTTTATTACTTTTATCTTAAGGGAAGTTTATTAAATCTAGGGGTGTTGGGTTTTAATGGACTATCTTGAGACTGTAATGTACTTTAAAAGGAGCACTCATTTTTTTTCTGAAAGTTTAAGTGGTATAAAGTAACTGAAAACACTTTTCCTTATGGGCTGGAAGTGTCCCAGGAAGAGGAGCATCAGTTACTGGTTCAAAGAGTCACCATTTTTGGCTTTAACATGGAACAGACTACCAGTCCCATGGTAAGTCCTCCTTACAGCCCCCAAAAGAAATCATTTGTCACCATGGGAGGCTACCAGTTTGCCTTGGCTGCAGGTGGGTGACTCTGCTCTGGCCATGTGTTATACCTCAGGCCACTCATCTTTTACCCCTGGAATTGTCTGATAGCATCTACAGCCACTCTGGACCTGGGGTTAGTCATGTCCTCTAAGGCTGTTGGGGTCCCTTTAGTAAGCAAGGACAAGCCACTCTTACTGGTCCTGAGAGGGGGGAAAACAGGAAAGTTTCCCTGTTGTCAGAATGCTGTCCAGTCTGGGGAAACTGCTGATCCCATTAGTAATATGGTAAGGGACGTTTTTCTGTATAAAAGAAACAAAATCAAACATTTATCAACACCTTCAGTTTCCTTTGGATAGGATTAGTTTACTAGGTCTGGCTCAGGATTTGATTTAGGCTCTTGATCCTTCTGGTAAGAGGAATTGAATCTGAATAGGAAGATGCACAGTCTGGGTAATTAGAGTATTTTTCCTCCAATTTCTAATTTGGACTCTGAGCTGTATTTCTGTGTGTTTGTGGGGGGGGGGGTGTTCTCTCTCTGAGACTGTTGCTAAGAGTGGGCTGCTGTTTTCAGTAGGAGAACAGTGAGGTTTTTCAGTATGTCAGAAAATACTACTGAGTTGTTACAGATTTTCCAAAACCTACACCCATTCCTCCTCTTCTATCTGCTTTAGAAGATGTGTGCATTACTGCCTGCAGTCAGCCAGCTGCCTCTAAAAAGGCAGACAAGACATATAAAAATTTCCTCAGTGTTTTACATTTTTTGCACTATTCCCAAACTGGACCCAGAAGCTATAGCTTGAGTTGGTCCCACTGCAGGTAATTACTTGATTCCAATTCTACCCTATCTGATAAGGATGTGGAAACTGATAGGTATGCGGAGTGGGGGTAAATTGTATGCAACTCTAATTTTCAGAATTTTGAATTGTAAGGTTCATATAAACTGTTATCAACAGTTTCACCTTGAAGAAAGATCTGCTTTAATAGCAATCTCTCCTGTTGCAGAGGTCAGTATTCATTGTTTACAGGGTGTATATGATTCTATTGATGCTACTTCCAGGGCTTTGGCCACTAGTATGTTTTGAGGAGGTTTGCATGTTTGTAATCTCAGAACCTCCCAGACTTTAAAAATTACACTTTCTATCCCCTTAGATAGAGATTGTGTTTGGCCCTTCTGCTGCAGAGGTGATCAGAAAGTATGGTGAAAGGGGTAAGCTGATCTGGGGAAGATTTTCAGCCCTCCTTTTTCCAAGGGATTTTCTATCCTCATCCAGTTTTGGCAAAATAAGTCTTTACCAAATACATTTTAAACATCCTTTAAGAAATGGCAAAGGGGTTCCAAAAAAGTCTCAAACCTCCCAAAACCAAGAACAGTCCAAGTCTGAATAACTGTTCAAAAAACCTTGTGAAAGCCTCCTGGCCTGGCCCCTTTTTCTTCCAAAAAGCTTGAATCTCAGTTTTTCTCTCCGGTAATAGTTTCAGATAAATGGGTTCTGAAAATCATTCAGTGTTGCATCTGTCAGTGTCATTCCTCATCCTCTAGATCAAACAAATCAAACTTTTCATTTTTGTTTGTTTAGTTTCCACTGGTCCTTCATCACATGGTGTCTTGAGGATAGAACTGGCCCCTTCTTAACAGTTGGAGAAGGTCTTTTATTCAAGGGTGTTCCTAGTGCTGAAGAGAATATTTGGAAACCAGTTCTAGATCTTTCCTAAAACTGTTTGATAGTGCCCAAATTCAAAATGATGATACTTCAGAACCTGATATCTCTTCCTCCATGTTTCCTGGGAACACCAGATTTAAAAGATGCTCATCACATCCATATTTATCCAGATTTCAGAAGTTTCTTTAGGTTTTCTATGGATCTCATCAGTTCTCTGCCATACCATTTGGACTATCCACTGTTCTCTGCCATACCATTGGACTATCCACTGTACCAAGTGAGTTCACAAAGTGTCTAGCTCCAACAGGGTATTCCCATGCTACCATATTTAGATGACTTGCTTATCTTTGCAATGCCTCTGAATATATCAGGAGTATATGTGGGTGAAAGAGCTCTTAACACAGGCTGGGATTCCAAGAAAACATTAAGAAGTCTTTCTTGACTTCTTTCACACTGGATTATGTTCTAGGATGTCAACTAGACACCATGGTTCAAAGAACCTTTCTTCCATATGAAAAATAGATCTTTTTATCTAGATCTATTTACTTAGACTTCAGTTACTGTGAGGGAATACCCCAACATTTTGAGTCTCATGGCATCTGACATTTTCATGATACCCTGGTAAGATCCCACATGAGAAATGTACAGTGGTAAATGAAATCTCTTTGGACCCAGCATCTTTTATCTGTTCAAATTCCATTACCACTGCTTTGTCAGAAGCAAAAACTTTTGATGGATACAAGATATCTGTGAGGCTGCCAGACCAGCTTGCTGGGATTTTGTAAATAATTCTGTGTCATTTGTGAATATTAATATGATTGGTATGCTTGTCTTACAAATGTAAGAAAATGTATGTTATGTGGATATTAAACTACTGGTACAGAAGTGTGTATTGAACTGTATGTTGTGTACTGAGCTTCAAGAATGCAACTACAGTTTACCCTACTGGAAAAGAACAGAGTTGACTTGCAAACACTAAGAAAATAAATGAATAGTTTTATGATTATGTTTGTCTCTGTTTCAAGGCAGCTAGGAGATCCAACGTCTACAAGTAGAAGTTCTCTACTGTATGGAAACAGATAATCAGAAATAATTACAGGTTTCAAATGTATTTAACAACTTCCAGTTTTAGGCAATATTCTGAGAGAAGTATTTTTGACACAGAGGTGCTAAAGTTTAAGTTTCTGTTAGCCTGGGAATTGAAGGCAGGTGACAAGAGTGATGTCATCCAGCTGACCAGCAGTGATGTTTTGATATTAATTTAAGAACTATCTCTGAGAAAGTCTGTGCATTTTGCTTTTGGTTTTGGACCTTTGCCTTGCTCTAAGTAAGTTAGTTATTCAGGGTATGGTAATCTTTCTTAGAGATAGATAGGAATATAGTAAGATTAGTTTAGATGTTTTCTGTATTTATGTGAGACTGCCCTGCAATGTTTTAAAATCTATCCTGTGATTCTGAACTCTGTCACTGCTGAGTTATTAATAGTGTCTTGTTCCTTTATTTATTACTAAATATATTTAAACCTTTTAATTGTGGCTGGTTATAGATATTTAAGCTCTTGGAGTACTTGCATATGTATTTGGTCACACTATATGGGTCACTCCAATAGCCTTGCTGTTGGTCACATTTACCATTTGGGTAATAGCAATATTACACAGTAGAATTGGTCTCTCTTTGTAAGGGCCTTATAGTAGCTGATAAGTATGGGTGGCTGGTGGCAGTGAAAACTACCTTATAGTCTGGGCAGAAGGGGGCATAGCTAGTAAACATGTGCTAGCCTTCCCCAGGTGTGTCTGTGTGTTTGTATATAAATCAAATCTCAGTGTCTGTGTAAGCTACATGGGCAGGGACACAAAGCACTGGTGGGACAGAGAGGGTGCTGGAGGTTTTGGCTTGACAACCCTGCTGAGGTCTTAACCCTATAGCTGTGCCAGTGAGGAGTCTTATTGGGGATTTGGAGAAAGAGGGAGAAACCAGTCTCAGACTGACTGTGATCCCTGCTTTTAAGGGAAACTGTACTTTACTCTTTGTGTACTTGTCATCCTCCCAGTGTGCATGTCCCTCACTGGTGCTAGTGGTGAGGATTGAGGCTCCTTGATTACTGGGCCAGTCCAGGGGCGTCACAATGTCCTTAAAGCCAGGTCTCCCCTTCTCCCTCCCAGTTCCAAAGCAGACACTGCAGATGCTTTAGACTTTGGGGAGCAGTTTCAGGATGGATAAAAGTGCAGTGGGTGTGGGAGGTTAACAAGGACAGATGCAAACACATAAACATCAAGATGCTTGTCCTGATCAAGGCACTCAACCGTCTGAACCATCTTTGGTCCCTGGTACCTCATCAAGCAGTCACAGACAATACCACAGTTGCATTAACGAGTAAGGGAGAAACCGGTCATACCC
Source organism: Protopterus annectens (assembly GCF_019279795.1). Lineage (NCBI taxonomy): Eukaryota > Metazoa > Chordata > Ceratodontiformes > Protopteridae > Protopterus > Protopterus annectens. Next base: position 1,334,143,157 of record NC_056728.1, on the reverse strand, counting down.
TGTTTGCAGACTAGCCATGTTGGCTTCGGATATAGCTTCACAGCAGTCTCATTCTAGAGGCATTCTACATTATGTCTGAGTAAAATTGTGTGGTAGACCCTCACAAGTGGAAACTAAATCAGGTGATCCAAGATTTGATCATCCTGTATGGGGATTTCCTCAAGTAGACATTTGACTCTTCTCTGAAATCAACTGGCAAGATTCTGTGCTAGGACTCCATGCAAGAAGGGCTGGCAGATGCCTTTTCCCTTTCCCTGAACAGGATTGCTCCTGTGTGCTTCCACATTTTCCACGAATAGCCAGAGTACTTGATTCAGAAGGAATCCCTTAAGTTCATTGTGGTGACTCCCTTTTGGCTCGGGTCACCACCATTCTCCTTTTGGAAATGGCCAAGGGAAATTACCACAAGCTTTCTCACAGACTAGATCTTACACAAGAATGGGGAGTGTTTTCCTTGACATTAATCAACTTTAGTGAATGGGCTTAGGGCTTACTGTACATCAGTACCCTGACTGGAGAATAATACCCTGCTGGAGAACGCTCAATGTACAAGTAATGAAACTCTAGTCTGCTGCTTCACTGCAACATGTCAGGCTGCTGTGTAGCTCAGACTGAGAAAACAGAACTGCTGCCAATTTACACTTGCTAAGCAGTGCTTTTGCTGGGTATTAATGTACAAGTAATGAAACTCGAGTCTGCTGCTTCACTGCAGCATGTCAGGCTGCTGTGGATCTCAGACTGAGAAAAACAGAACTGCCATTTTACACTTGCTAAGCAGTGCTTTTGCTGTTTAGCAAGTGTAAAATAAGTGAAAAAAGTGTGTTTGTGAAAGTGAGAGAGCGAGCAGTTAAGTTACTATTTTATGCTCACTAAGCAGTGCTTCTGCTGTTTAGTGAGTGCAAAATAAAAAGGCGTATGTGAGAGACTGTGTACGAAAGTAAGAGAGCGCTTATGTGTGAGTGACTGCATGCATGAAAGCAGCAGAGAGGGATACGGGGGGGATGAGAGAGAGAAAGCGATAAGGTGATCCCTGACAGCTTCTCATCTTTGTGTACCTCTCCACCATACCTCTCGGCACAAGAAATCTGCACAGAGCTACAAATGGGGAAACAAAGGGTTGAAAATAGGGACGGATTTTAAATATTCCTCTTATAAACTTGGAAAGTTGCTAGAATAACAGGGTTTTCATTGGCATGCACTTTTTTTTCTGAAGCAGAGGTGTACAATACGTCTCCACCTCTTAGTGCTAGAAATCTGGACAAAACCTGTCATAACTGGGGGACAAAAGACCAAAAATAGGGGGAGATTTTAAATATTGCTCTTATAAATTTAGAAAGCTGCTAGAATAACGGGGTTTGTTAACAGGCATTTTCTGAAAGATTTGAAGTCAAACTCAAATCATTTAGTGACTTCAATGCTTGGATCATCCCAGTGATTTGCCAGAAAACCACAATTTTTTGAGGAACAGACCAATCTCCAGTGACTGCCAAACCAAATGATTTTAGGAGTAAGGGACCTTTTTTTTTTTTTTTTTTTTTACATTTTAGCTTTTGGATGTAAAATGTTTCCTCCAGCACCATTAACATATACTACAGCAAGTTTGAAACATTATGTGGAAGAACTATTTTACATCCAAAATATACTAAAAAATGTATACTAATAAAAATAGTGCATGTATGGTGTATGTGTGTGTGTATATCAAACCCCTCATCCTCTTGCAGCAAGAAATCTGGACAAAGGTTCAAAAACAGGGACACTTTAAATATTGCTCTTACAAACTTAGAAAACTGATAGAATAACAGGTTTTGCATTAGCATGAATTTTCTGAAGCTTATGAAGTCTGAAACAAAGGTCTGTCATTATTTTCTAACTTCAGCCTTTAATGATTTGCCACTAGTCTGCCAGAAAATCTCAAGTTTATGAAAAATGGACCAAAAATATGAGCACAATTCTGGATATTTTGCAGAAGTCTGTACAGTTGAGAATGTGTGTGTCTGTGTAAAACGCAACAATTTTATAGAGAGCCCATTCTCTAAGTACAGTAATGCTTGATGGGGTGTATGTCAATGTGTAATTAATGCCCTTCTAGGGGTGTAGAGGCTGTGTGCATCGGGCCTCATAACACCATTGGGCGGGCCTTAAGTACATACACACACCCTGTCGGGCATTATTGCTTTCTTAACTGACTGCCTGGATGATGGGGTCGAATTTTTAGGCACCTGTTTACTGAGGACTTGCAGCAGGTAGTAATGGCAGCAAGAAAACCTGTCACTAGAAAATTGTGTATTAAATGGAAAAGGTTTTCTGGTTTGTGCCAACAACATAACAAACAATCCATTCAGGGCCAATTCTTCTCTGGTGCTACAGTATTTGTGAGTTACTATACTATGTCTTTTCTTATTCCGGTACTTTTCCACTTTCGGGGCAACACTTTAAATGTGATTGTTGAGCTCTGAATCCAGTGTCAAACCATGTATTTTTTTTCTCAAAATTTTTTTTATTCTTCAAATGCAGTTGAATAAATTCCATAGTATTTGTATATAACATCTTAAATAACTATGTACATTATTTACATCAGCGTGACACTATAACAGAGCTCAATATATACAATTATTTAACTGGATTGTTATATTTATAATCAGAGTGTATCTGTTCACTTATTGTAAAGTGTAAATCAATGATGAGACTTTTTTTCCTTGGATTGTAATGGCTTAGGATGAATTCTTAATTCTTTAATTTTAATTTCCAACAATGCTGTGGTCTTCAGTAGGCTGTAGAAGTCTTCCAAAGTCGGTATTGTTTGTATTCCATCTTCTTGTTATACACTTCCTTGAGATTGTAAGTATTGTCCATACTAGATACATATTTGACTCATTCAAATGAGGACCTTCGTACACATTTAATAATACTAGAGCTTTAGGTAAGTTAAACAATTCATTAAATAAAGTTTGTAAAAAGTTTTTAATACCATTCCAAAATGGCTTAATGTTAACACAGTTGAAAAAAAGTGATTCCAATCTGCATTGTGTATTTCCTCACACCAACATATTCCCTTTGTGGAAGAATTCACTTTAGTAATTCTAGCTGGAGTTAAGAATGCTCTGTGCAAGCATTTCCAATTAAAAACTTTCCAGTATTGTGTAAAGGATGTATGTTTTATTGATAATAAAATATTTGATTTAATTTTTTTCAGTTAGCTGTAATGAATGTCCTTTTGTTATATAATTCCAATATGAGGATTTGGGTGTTTTATAATTTATCGATATCTTGTAAAATTTTGAAATACTATTTCCCATGTCATAACCACTGTATATGATTTTGTATAGGTATTTCGTAAGTTTAGTTATTTCTTTAAATGAAGAATTACTAATTATTCTGCATAAATCTTGCGGGTACATCAGAAAAATCTTGTGGAATTTTGTATGTTTCTATCATTTGCATATCCAGAACTTTTAATTCTTTGATGCATTGAAACCAACAGACAAATCCTTTGTTCCCAGGAATTAAGTATTTCTCTGTATATTTTATGTGGATAGCTCTTTGTAACTGTGTATGGTGTTAAAAGATCAAACCAGATTTTTAAATCTATATCTGCATTAATGTTGTCTTTCGGCTTTTCCCGGTTAGGGGTCACCACAGCAGAACTCCAATCCGCTAATGATTGACAGTAGATTTTGATGAACGCCAAGGTGCCAGCTCGACATTCAACCTTCAACGAAGGCACGCCCATTTACGCATGTCTTTCGAACGCCCACCCAACCGTGGGAAGGACATGCAGACTCCACACAGAAGGCACTCCCCACACCTACAGCTGAGAATCGAATGGGAGAACCTCTTGCTGTGAGGCAACAATGCTACCGCTGCACCACCACGGATGAAATTTTCCTAAAGGAGTCACTGTAATAATTAATCATAAGAGTTTTAGTGGGCTTAGTTATGTTATATTGCATACTAATTCATTGATATTACAGTTAGTAATTCTTTCCAATTTGCAGAATAATTTGGACTGCTTTTATATATGTTTCTATATCAGGAAAGTTTAATCCTCCCTGTGTCCATGGTCTGATATGATGTATTAAAGCTATTCTATTTCTTTTGGGAAACCATAAAAATTTTATTAGGTGTGAGTTTATTTCTTTTAGTGTATTCCTTTCTGGTAACAGTTAAAGCTATATATAGAATCTTGGGTAGTAAACCATTTTTATTAACTGCAGTCTTATCTTCAAATGTTTATTTTGTTCCACTTTTCTACAGAGATTTTAATTGTATTGATATTATTGTATTTGTATGAGACTAATTCATTATTATCCTTGCATAACTCAATTCCTAGCTATTTTAAGGTAGATTCTTGTTTCCCTATAATGTGATTTTCCCCTTCATCTGCAATTTATTTAAAAATAAACATTTTGATTTTGATTTATTGAAATGGAGTCCTGTAAAATGTGTCCATTAAAATATCTAATTCTAGTGTCTCTCTTGTATTGGATAATGTTAATATGTCATCAGCAAAGAGCATTACTTTAGAATAGTACTGTTCATAAACATCCACTCCTTTGATTTTTTTTTTGTATTGTTAACATATTTAATCTGCCAATATTTCAATAGCCAAAGCAAATATAATTGGTGACGTAGGACATCCTTGTTTAGTACCCTTTGTTATATGTATAGATTCAGAGGTGAAAGAAACTAGCTTAACATACGCTAAATTTGTATACATATTCTTTAGTAGATGAACAAAGGAAGGGGGGAATTCAAATAACACCAGAATTTTGAATAAATAGTCCCAATTTAGGGAATCCAAGGCTTTCTCTATCTAAGCCAATTATGAGTGTAACATAATCTATAAGAGAAATTATCTTTTTAATATTATGTATATGTCTATGATATATAAATCCAGTTTGATCATTATTTATTGTTTTGGATAGTGGTATTTTCATACTGTTTTAATATTGTCATAAATAATGATATAGGTCTATATGAGGTACAGAGGTTTGGGGATTTGTTTTCCTTTAGGATTGGTGTGATTAAGAAACCTCTCCAAGAGGGTGGTATTAAAGCTTGTGACTGAATTTCTAATAGAGTTTTATGGAAGAGGGATAGTATCTTTGAAGGAAAAACCTTATATATTTCCATAATTAAGCTGTAAAAGAAAACACAAAGATCAATGCACGTAAGGTTCAAGTAAGGCACCCTTTATTACTTGCAGCAAGGAGACAAAGCACGTAGGTACAAGGTTTGTCTGATTTTCCATGGTTCAGCATGCTATTCTTATACAGTTCTCTGCATGTACACAAGAAAATATTGTTAGTTTAACTGCTGACATGGTCAGAAAAGAAGACATTGTTAGATTTACTGCTGACATGGTCAGAAAATTGCTGTCTTGCAAAACATGTTTGAGAAACAACCTGGCCTTGGGCTAATTTCAGCCCTCCTTTGTTTCTTACATTTCTTCAGCTGTTCAGTTCTTGATACGATACATTTTCCCAGGGTCAAGATACAACCCTGGCCTCCATACACATTCTGCTGACCATGGTAGACTTTCAAGCGTCAATTGTTCTCTTATCAAGGTTTTCTGCAGCTGCACATATTTCACACAGAATGAGCAGAATAAATACTAATTTTTTTTTAACCCTAAATGCATCCTAAGCTTGCACATTGCAGTTATACATTTTCTTAACATTTCCCCCCTTTTTAATACTTTATTCTGCCTTCAAAACAAGCATAAACAGTTTTTCTTCTCATAACCATTTCCTACTTAGGATTTGCAGTTGGAGAGTCATTCAGTTTAGGCCTGTGAAAGCATTTTTTCAGTTTTAAGTAATTCCTTGAATTCAGCATCTTGGTATAAAGTTTCTGAAAGTGAAACGTCTACTATATTCTTAACTAGTCCTTTCATACATGGGATGCAGCAGCATCCACAGACCATCAGTAAGGCTATTCCTACACAGATGGCAATCAGAATGTTCATTAGGATGTTGCCCCAACCCCCGAAACATTTCTGGAAAGTCCATCAATGGGTTTGGTCCTGGTTTGATTATGGCCGACACCTGCTGAATTACTTCAAGATGGTTGTCTATCTCGTGTTTGTTGTCAGGAATGTATGAACAGCACTCCTGGATTAAAGCGCACCTACCTCCTTTCGCCGCTAGGGTGAAATGAAGAGTCATGCAATTTTGAAGTGCCACTGTTCTCATGGCAGTCAGTTCGTCGGTTACCAATTCTAGGGCAGAAAAGGTTGCATTACTCATTATTTCAAGAAGTTTAGATAGTTTTCTCAGCTCCCAGATTGATTTCATTCTCCATATGCTGGTAATATGCCTGCCAACGATATGACATCACCCAGATCCATGTGCGATATTCCTTTATTTTCCAGGGCCTAAGTCATGATGGTATTTCCAAGGTGCATTGATTTGTCCCACTGGATTAGCAGGCTTCTTAATTTCTCGGACATTCCGAATTTTCCCTTGAGGTAAAACTGCCGTGTCATATGGCCGGAACCAGGTACCCCAAAAAACAGCTACCGGACCAGTTTTCAGGTAGCCATTTATATGCTTTTCTTCCACATATAAAGTAATAATCTTCTACTTTAGTGGTAGCTTCACTATAAACATACACTTGTCCTGCGTGAAACATTTTCCTGTTGATTATGGACAGTTGTTTGTAGAGAACAGAATCACGTTTTACTTCAATTGTTTTATGCATCAATTCAAAAACGAATCATAGTTTGTATTGCAATAAGATCCGGTGTTATCAGGTTTAGTGTAGCATCTATAAGGAACTGTATTGCAGTGGCTCCATCCTACCCTGACTGTATCATTCTTATGAAAACACACAGTTTCCTTTTGATGAGTAGACAATTGTAATGCTACTTTATCTTCTGATGTAACATTCGTTGTGTCATGAATTAGGTTTTCCCAGGTCTTATTAGCCCCTAGGGGAACTGAAGTTAGCAGTAACCCCCATATGCCGTTGATAAAAGCTGTGCAGATCCAACAATTTGAAACATTGAAGGTTTCAGCATACACATTTGATTGCCTGGTAAGTATTGAAGTTCGGGTGCCACTCACGCTTACTAAATTCTACTTGCGTAACAGAGAAGAGAAATGGCCATAACAAAAAGATTATTGTTACCATGATGATCAGTAGGATGGTCATGCAATATTTCTGTGGAAATGATTGTTCTGTATTGTCTCTGTCTTATCCGGTTCTTCCAAAAAGATATTTTCTTGATTCAGTCATTTTATTTGGACACGTGATCTTACTCTCTGCCCTACAGGACCTTAGCACCGATGATTGCTTCACTGGGTTTGAGAAGGATCAGTTCCTATTGATCCAACCCCCCCTTTGTAGCCAGACTTTTGTGCTTAGGGTCCCGATGGAGAGGTAAGGTCTTTGTCCAATTTCTCATCAACTTGTAGTGCGTCAGGTGTATCCACGAAGCCCATTCTGCTATCTTGACTGCAGTAGGTGTGGAAAGAAGTACCTGGTAGGGATCTTCCCACTTTAGCGATGCCCAGTTCTTTCGCTTCACGATTTTAATCCACACCCAGTCTCCTGGCGTCACTGTCACTTCCGATGTTTTGGCTTGCTTCTGACCTGAAACAGAATTAAACTGCAACAGATGTTTAGAACTCCAACTTTTTCATATATTCAGCTAGTGTAAAATCCGCTTCTTGGTCTGATGACATGAGAGGTTTCCACTGGGGTGTGTAATAAGCCCTTCTTCCATACAGCTTTTTAAAAGGAGTCAGTCCTTTTGCTGTAGGGACAGTTCTCATGCTCAACAGTGCCAAAGGTAAACAGTTCAGCCTGTTTTTTCCTGTTTCAGCTATCAGTTTCCTTGGTTTGCTTTTCAGTATGCCATTATGCCTTTCAACCAGCCCTGCAGACTGCGGATGATATGCACAATGATTTTTAAGAGAAATACTAAACTTACTCAGCTGCTGTATGGTTTAATTTACAAAGTGCGTTCCGTTGTCACTATAGATTCTTTCCAGAATACCGAACCTACGAATAATGTCCTTAACAAGTACCTTTGCTACTGTAGCTGCATCTGAATTTTTAGTTGGAAAAGCTTCCACCCACCTGGAGAACATATCTATAATGACAAGTCAGTACTTCTTGTTTTTACATTTTAGTTCTATGAAATCCATACAGATAGTGTGAAACAGATAAGGTGGTGTGGAAAAACTCCCTTGCTTAGGCTAACTCCCTTGCTTAGGCTTTATCGCCCCCTGTGCATGGTGTTTGTTACAGATTTGACACATTAAACAAATTTTTTTAGAATAGTTTGTAAATCCGTATGTTGTGAACACCTGGTTCACCAGCTGTACCATCCCCCCTATTGAGACATGGCACTGCCCATGGCTCAACAATGCCACATAGCGGAACAAGTTAGAGGGTAGTATTGGTTTTCCCTCCTTAGAGATTTACAGCCCCTTCTCGAGGATTGCTCCTTGTCTTATCCATCATTGTTTTTCTGCTTGCGTAGTGAGTGTCTGCATTGTTTTTAACATCTAAATTCAAGGTTTCAGAGGGTTGTAATTCCTTATCTAGAAGGAATACCTCTGTAGCTGCCTGTTTTGCAGCTGCATCAGCTCTCGCATTACCTTTTGAAATTCTGTCCTGTTGATTAGTATGTGCTGTACATTTGCAAATAGCTACCCTTCAAGGCAATTGAATGGATCGTAAGAGATCTAAAATAAGCTGCGCATGATTTATAAGTTTGCCAGTAGATGTTATCATTCCTCGGTTTTTCCACTGTTGTGCAAACACATGTACAGTGGAAAAAGCGTATTGGCTATCAGTGAGGATGTTTACACACTTATCCTTTGCTTAGGTACATGCTCGTGTCAGAGCAATCAATTCTGCTGCCTGCGCAGATAAATGATGCGGTAAAGATTTTGCTATCAGAGACTACTGCATATCCTACTAGGTTCTGTCATGAAGGGCCCCTTTTGCACCAGCCATCCACGTAGTGTGTCACCTCGGCATTATCCAAGGGGACATCCATGAGGTCTTTCCTAGGTAATGTCTTCTGCTCGATTATCTGCAGGCAGCGATGTGGTGTGCCATCTGAAGGAGTTGGGAGCAGGGTAGAAGGGTTTAAGGTCGTACATCGTTCAATTGTCATATGAGGTTGGCTCAACAATATGGTCATGCAGGAGAGAGATATGCTACTTTTTAGTGTAATAAAATAATCGTGACTGCATGAGGTACCCTTAGAGTGAGTGGGTGAAACAAGACTACTGAAGCCGAAGCCTGCACTGCCATTGCTGCTGTGACTACTGCCTGCACACAGTGTGGCAAAGATCGTGCCACTTGGTCTAATTGTGATGAATAGTAAGGTATGGGAAGTTGCTTATCCCCATGTTGTGTTAGTACTGATGTCATATAACTCTGCTTGCAATCTACGGTCTGGAAAAAAACGCTTATGGTAATTAGGCAAACCCAGAACTAGAGAGGAGGCTATTAACTGTTTAACTTACAGAAAGCAGATTCTGCCTCTGTTGTCCACTGTAACAAGTCCTGCGCTGCCATAGGTGTCTTGTAAATAAGGTCAGTTAAAGGTGCAGATTCCAAAGCATAGTTTGGAATCCAGCTCCAAAAAAAATTAGTCGTTCCCAAGAAGGACATCATTTCCTTCTTGGTGGTGGGCTTTGGTGCCTGCAAAATTGCCACCTTCCTGTCCTCATCTAAAGTTCTACCTCCCTTGGATATTGCATATCCCAAGTACTTTACCTGTTTTTTTCCAAAGTTGCAGTTTGTTCTTATTCACTTTGTGTCCCTCAGCAGCTAAAAATCGTAGAAGTGCTACTGTGTCTTCCCTGCAATCCTGCAGGGTGGGGGCTGCTAATAGAATGTCATCAACATAAAGTAAGACCTGACTACCTCTTGGTGGGTTGAATCCTGCCAGGTTACTTGACATTTCTTGTGAAAATATAGTAGGGCTCTCACAATATCCCTGTGGTAATCGGGTATATGTGTATCTTTTGCCCTGAAACGTGAATGCAAACCAATACTGACTGTCTGGGTGTATTGGTATTGAAAAGAATGCATTACTAATGTCTACCACAGAGAAATATTCTTGTTGAGGTTTTAAGTCGTTCAACAAAGTGTGTGGATCCGGCACCATAGGTGCCCTTGGTATTACTGCGTCATTTACAGCTTGCAAATCCTGAGCCATACGCCATTCTCCATTAGCTTTTTTGACTGGAAATAAAGGTGTATTACACGGAGAATTAGGGGATTGTAGTAGCACCCCTCCCTTAAGTAATGCTGCTATAATAGGTTTTATTCCTGCCTCTGCATCCTTTCTTAAGGGATACTGTCTTTTTTGTGGTCTAAACGCTGACTTTGGTGTAATACTAACTGGACCTGCAGTACAGATAAGTCCTACATCTGATTTTCCTGCTGACCAGAGGGTCTCTGGTATATCTCGTAAGGCATTTTCTTCTCCTGTCAGTAGGAGTATCCATCAGCTGTCTCCACGAGACTGCAGATGTACAGCTGGGTTAGCTTGAGTCACCCAGTTCAATTTCTGCACTTGTATTCCCTGTCCTGACAACTCCAGTTCTGTTTGTTTTTCCCATCTTGTAACTCTCTCCCCTAGGTCTGCCCACCGTATATTTTTATTCTTAGTTAAGCTTATATGTGTGTGTCAATTGGATTTATAGTGTCAAAAACTCCTGAGGCAGCGAACAGCTGGCTATTTCCTTCTGCGTCCCAGTATAAGTTTCTTAGTACCAATTTGTTTGTACAATGCTTAAATAATTCTTTCATACTCATTATCAGGCCATGGTGTGTTACAAAAATACAGGGTGCAATGCAGCAGGTGCTGTTTATCAATGTCCTGGTAGGAAAACTTACTGATGGCTACGTTAATCAGTTCTTTGGTCACAGTCCCTGGACCAGTCGTAACCAGGTCCTGCATGTACTAATAAAACGTTTCACTCCCCGATTGAACCATAAAGGTGTCAGTTCGTCGCTGCGCTTCCATGCCCTGCATAGTTGGAACCACCGCTATGCCAAACAACTGCATAAGATCCCAGCCCAAGAGATTTACTTGCATTTCGCAGAAACTACAATCTTACCTTTTTATGTTAATCCTGAAACAGGATCTGTTATGGTGATATTGCGGGAGAGGGGCTCCCGGTATAGCTGCCCATTTGCTGCTTTGACCAATATGTAATCAGATGACTCTGAATTGTCTGGTAATTTGGAGGGGTGTATCAGGATCTGTGATGCCCCTGAATCACACAAAAATTTAACTTCACTGCCTTCCACTAAAAGTGTAACTTCCGGTTTTGTATCTGCTAAATAGAGCTCAGGGCTCAATAAAGCTAAATCTAGTACTTCATCTTCTTCTGCACCGTCATTGATTTCCTGTACTTCCTCTATTTCCCTTTTCACATCCTTGTTTGTCCTTTCTCTACAGGTCTCTTCTTGTGATTGACTATCATATAGTCAGTCCTCACCTTCTTTATCTTCTGTTGTTGCTTTCTTATTTTTCTTGCAATCCCTTGCCAAATGTCCCTTTTTACCACATTTAAAACATTCTCCCCTTTTCTTGCGTCCTTCAAAGTCTTCTGATCACTGATCAGACTGCTTTACCTCCCTGTGTATTTTTCCTGCCCTTTTTCCCGGGGTGCACTACATAAACTTCGCCTTCTTTTTGCTATTAAAATGCCTTTCAGCATGTCTAGCATATTCAAGTAGTGAATGTAATCTCCTAGTTCGATGGTCAACCATGTGTTTTGTAATGAAACTGCTTATAGGTGTACTACTACCTTTTAGAAATGCATTCTTCAGCTGCTGTTCATATGGGGAATCTTGTTTTTGATCTTCAGGAACCAGCATTCCACAGTGGTTGTTAAAACATTCTAACAGTCTAGCAAAATATTGGTCAACTGATTCACTCTCCTGCTGGACACAGTGATTAATGCAAGTCCAGTCTACTCTAGGTTTCCATTTATCAGAGGTGCGGTCTGTAAGTCCCTTCACTCTAGTGTCTAATTCTGCACTGCTGTGTGGAAGGGGTTTTTGTGCAGCGTCACGAGGATTCCAGTTGCCACAAATCCTGTACCAATCTGGTCCTACAATCTGTCAAACTACTTTTTCTGTCTCTTCCCTATTTAAGTTATAGCTTAGCCTCATTCCTTGTAAATCTTCCGAAAATTTTCTGAAATTAAGTTTTGGATGGGGAATCTCTTTTGTAGCTTTCCGGATATCTTCCGGAGTCCAGGGTCGATACACTAAGATAGTTGGAGTCTGATCTTCCTGTCCTGCCTGAGGGTTCGGAACTTCTATAAGTGGGCATATTTCTTCTTCTACAAGTTGTGTATCCTTAACTAGCTGCCATAATTTGGAGCCGCCTTCTTGATTATTTCCCTTCGTTCGGGACCTAGTTTCAATGGGATCTCTAACTTTAGCTAGTTTAAATTTTATAAAGTCTCTTTCTCTAGTGAGCGTAGGATATAATGGGGGTGGGTCAGTCTGTCTGCTTGCTCCGTACTCTGGCAGAGAAGGGGGAGGCGGAGGTGCCGATGCAACTACCAAGTTATTGTCTTCTTTATGTAAACACATTGTTTTTGAGTTTTTGTTCTTTTGGTCTCTGCGGTTTGCTTCCTCCAGCCACCTGTGTGCCTGGGGAATTCCTAACTGCCGTCGTTTTTTAATTTGACCCTTAGAATCAGTTTTGAGTTGTTTGATAAGTTTGAGGATTTTTCTAATTTTCCATCAAATTCATACTTAATAACCCATTTTGAAAAGTATTTAATATTGTCTGCGTGCTGTGACTGCATATATTTTGCATCTTCCGTTAACGGTGGATTTCCGGGTGTCTTTGTACAATTATTACCCATTTTTCCCTATTTTGTTTGCTACGTAGACTGTTCAGAAAAATATTACCTGATGCCTTCAGATTTCACGTGGTACCACGGATTTTGTTAAAGCCTCTTCAGAATGACTGTCTAAAGCCTACTGATCTGTTTCACCTGATCTATGACAAGATTGTACCTTTTCTATCCCTGACTGTAAGAAAACACAATCTGACAGAAACAATACACATCCAGTCCCTGATCTTGAAACAGAAAAAGTAGATTCACCATACCTGAGCCCACATGATTGATCGCTGATTCTCGGAAAACCCGTCCTTCAGTCGCAGATCAGAAAGTGGATGGCCTCTTTTGACGACAATTCAGTCGGAGGACTTTTCACATAAGAAGAACCGATTTTGTTTCTTCCCCGTATGGTTTCAGCCACCTGGCCATCTGATCCGAGGTGAAGTGAGGGATTCCGGCTCGAGGGACCAATCTGTAAAGGAAAACACAAAGATCAATGCATGTAAGGTTCAAGTAAGGCACCCTTTATTACTTGCAGCAAGGAGACAAAGCATGTAGGTACAAGGTTTGTCTGATATTCCATGGTTCAGCATGCTATTCTTATACAGTTCTTTGCATGTACACAAGAAAATATTGTTAGTTTAACTGCTGACATGGTCAGAAAAGAAGACATTGTTAGATTTACTGCTGACATGGTCAGAAAATTGCTGTCTTGCAAAACATGTTTGAGAAAAACAACCTGGCCTTGGGCTAATTTCAGCCCTCCTTTGTTTCTTACATTTCTTGATATGATACATTTTCCCAGGGTCAAGATACAACCCTGGCTTCAATACACATTCTGCTGGCTGTAAAAGGAAAAAAAACTTCAAAGACCAATGCACGTTAGCTTTGAGCAAGGCACCCTTTATTACTTGCAGCAAGGAGACAAAGCGTGTAGGTACAGGATTTGTCTGGCCCTTTGGTGATCAGTATGTTATTCTTATACAGTTCTCATGTCACACAGAAAACGTTACTATTCTATTGCTGACATAGTTGGACACAGCTTTTTGTATGTTTCACAGAAAATGTTACCAGACTTATTGCTGACATGGTCAGATTATTTGCTGTCTTGCAAAAACATTTTGAGAAAAACAACCTGGCCTTGGGCTTATTTTAGTCCACCTTAACTTTTCAATTCTTCAATTGTACAGTTCTAATATTACATTTTGTGTAGATTCAAGGTACATTTCTAGCTTTGGTACAAGTAATGTTGGCTATGGTTTATACTTTCAAGCATCTATTGTTTTCTTTATCAAAGCTTCTAGCAGCTGAATATTTTCTAATGGCATAAGCAGAAATGAAATATCTCTTGTTATTTTCATGACATTGGCAGAAATGAAATGTCTCTTAAGTTTCTAATAGCTGCAGATTCATTCAGTGTGAACAGAATAAATGTATTAACCCTTTTAAACCTAGAATGCACTAAGCATGCATATTACTGTTATATATTTTTTGTAACATTTACCCCCTTTTAATACTTTTATTCTACTTTCAAGATCAGCATAAACAGTTTTTTTCTTCCCCTAACCTCTTCCTGCTCAGGATTTGCAGTTAAGAGAGTCATTCACTTTAAGCTCAAAGCATTTTCAGTTTTTTAGCAATTCTTCAAGTTCAGCATCTTGGTATAAGGTTTCTGAAACTGAAATGTCTACAACATTTTTAATCAATCTTTTTATGCAGGGGCTGCAGCAGTGCACACATACCACCAGTAGGATTATTCCTCCACAGATGGCAGTCACAATGTTCATCAGGATGCTGCCCCAACCCCCAAATAATTTCTGGAAAAAGTCCGTCAATGGATTTGGTCCTGGTTTGGTCATGGCTGACACCTGCTGAATCACCTCAAGATGGTTGTCTATCTCATGTTTTTGGTCAGGAATATATGAACAGCACTCCTCCTGGATTAAAGCACATGTACTTCCTTTCACTACTAGGGTGAAGTCAAGAGCCATGCGATTTTGAAGCACCACTATTCTCATGGCAGTCAGTTCATCAGTCACCAATTCTAGGGCAGAAAAGGTTGCATTGCTCATTATTTCGAGAAGCTTAGACAATTTTCTCAGTTCCCAGATTGATTTTGTTGTTCCATATGCTGGTAGTACATCTGCCCACGATATAACAGTATCACTCAAGTCCATGTGTGACAGTCCAGTGTTCCCCGAGCCCACAGCATGATGTTTTTTCCACCGCACATTGATTTGCCCCACTGGATTGACAGGCTTCTTGATTTCTCAAACATTCCGAATTTTCCCTTGAGGTAAAACTGCTGTGTGTCGTATGGCCGGAACCAGGTACCCCAAAAAACAACTGCCGGACCACTTCTCAGGTAGCCATTTATATGCTTTTCTACCGCATATAAAGTAACAATCTTCTACTTTAGTAGTAACTTTACTATACCCTGACTCTGCATGAAACATTTTTTTGTCAATTATGGACAGTTGCTTATAGAGGTCAGCATTATGTTTTACTTCTTCAATTGTCCTATGCATCAGTTCAACAAATGTATCATAGCTCGTGTTGCAATAGGATCTGATGTTATCAGGTTTAGTGTAGCATCTATAGGGAACAGTCACATTGCAATTGCTCCAACCCACCTTGACTTTATCATTCTTATAAAAACACATAGTTCCCTTCTGTCGAACAGACAAGTGCAATGCTACTTTATCTTGTGATGTGACATCTGATGTATCATGAATTAGGTTTTCCCAGGTCTTGTTGGCTCTTAGGGGAACTGAAGTTAACAGTAACCCCCATATGCTGTTGGTAAAACTGTGCAAATCCAGAAATTTGAAACATTGAAGGTTTCAGCATACACATATTTGATTGCCTGGTAAGTGTTAAAGTTCGGGTGCCTCTCTGCACGCTTGTTCAGTTCAATTTGTGTGGCTGAGAAAAGGAATGGCCACAACAAAAAGATTATTATCAGTAGTACAGTCAACAGGATGGTTTTGTGGAAACAGTTGTTCTGCTTTTCTGTTTTCCCTGGCTCTTCCAAGTAGGTGTATTTGGATCTTACTGGATTCCGTCATTTTTACTTTGGACACGTGCTCTTACTCTCTGCCCTAATAGGACTTTCAGCACTGGTGGTTTCTTCACTGGGGTTGAGACGGATCAGTCTATTGATCTGACCCCCCTTTGTAGCCAGACTTTGTGCTGAGGGCCCCGATGGAGAGGTAAGATTTTTTGTCCAACTCAAAGTTCTTAACCAGCTTGCAGTGCGTCTGGTGCATCCACGAAGCTCGTTCTGCTATCTTGACTGCAGTGGGTGTCGAAAGAAGCACATGGTAGGGACCTTCCCACCTTGGTGATGCCCAATTTTTTCGCTTAATGATTTTGATCTACACCCAGTCTCCTGGCGTCACTGCCACTTCTGATGTTTCAGTCTGTTTTATATCTGAAACAGAATTTGACTGCAACAGATGTTTAGAACTCAACAACTTTTTCATATATTCAGCTAGTGTAAAATCGGCTTCCTGATCTGATGACATGAGAAGTTTCCACTGGGGTGCATAATAAGCCCTTCCAAATAGTTTTTCAAAAGGAGTCAATGCTTTTGTTGTAGGGACAGTTCTCATGCTCAACAGTGCCAGGGGTAAACAGTACAACCAAGTTTTTCTTGTCTCAGCTATTAATTTTCTCAATTTGTTTTTTAGTATGCCATTATGCCTTTCAACTAGCGGATGGTATGCACAATGATTTTTTAAAGAAATACCAAAATGCTTACTCAACTGCTGTATGGTTTGATTTACAAAGTGTGCACCATTGTCACTGTAGATTCTTTCCGGAATACCAAACCTAGGAATGATTTCTTTGACAAGTACTTTTGCCACCATAGCTGCATCTGGATTTTTGGTTGGAAAGGCTTCCACCCTTCTGGAAAACATATCTATAATGACAAGACAATACTTCTTATTTTCACATTTGTTCAATTAGATGAAATCCATACAAATAGTGTGAAACGGATATGGTGGTGTGGGGAAACTTCCTTGCTTGGGCTTTATCGCCCCATGTGCATGATGTTTGTTACAAATCTGACACATCAAACAAATTTTTTTTTTTTAGAGTAGTTCGTAAATCCGTACGTTGTGAACACCTGGTTCACCAGCTGTACCATCCGCCCTGTTGAGACATGGCACTGCCCATGGCTCAACAATGCTGCATAACGAAACAAATTAGAGGGTAGTATCGGTTTTCCCTCTCTAGAAATGTACAGCCCCTTTTTGAGGATTGCTCCTTGTTTTATCCATCACTGTTTTTCAGCTTGTGTAGTGAGTGTCTTCATTGTTTTTAACATATCTAGATCTAAAGTTTCAGAGGGTTGTAATTCCTCATTTAAAAGAAATACTTCTGTGGCTGCTTATTTTGCAGCTGTATCAGCTCTTGCATTACCTTTTGAAATCCTATCTTGTTGCTTGGTGTGAGCTGTGCATTTACAAATAGCAATTTTCTGAGGTAACTGAATAGATTCTAAAAGATGTAAAATAAACTGCACATGATTTATAGGTTTGCCAGTAGATGTTATCATTCCCCGGTTTTTCCACTGTTGCGCAAAAACATGTACAGTAGAAAAAGCGTACTGGCTATCAGTAAAACTGTTTACACATTTACCCTTTGCTAAGGTACATGCCCGTGTCAGGGCAGTCAATTCTGCTGCCTGTGCAGATAAGTTGTGTGGTAAAGGTTTTGCTTCTATAATCCCAGTATCAGAGACTACTGCATATCCTATTAGGTTCTGTCCTGCAGGACCCCTTTTGCATGAGCCATCCACGTAGTATGTCACCTCGGCATCATCCAAGGGGACATCCGTGAGATCTTTTCTAGGTAGTGTCTTTTGCTCAATTACCTGCAGGCAGCAGTGCGGTGTGCCGTCTGCAGGGGTCGGGAGCAAAGTAGAAGGGTTTAAAGTCATGCATCGTTCAATTGTCATACGAGGTTGGCTCAATAATATAGTCATACAGGAAAGATGCCTAGTAGGGGAAAGATATGCCACCTTTTCTTGTAGTAAAATAATCGTGACTGCATGAGGTACTCTCAAAGTGAGAGGGTGGAACAAGACTACTGAGGCTGAAGCCTGTACGGCCATTGCAGCTGCAACTACTGCTTGTACACAGTGGGGTAAGGACTGTGCCACTGGGTCTAGTTGTGATGAGTAGTAAGCAATGGGGCATTGCTTATCCCCATGCTGTTGTGTTAACACTGATGTCGTAACCCTGCTTACATTCTACAGTTTGGAAAAAACGTTTATGGTAGTTTGGCAATCCCAAAACTAATGAAGACGCTATTAACTGCTTTAGTTTACAGAAGGCAGATTCTGCCTCTGGTGTCCATTGTAACAAATCCTGCGCTGCCATAGGCTTCTTATATATAGGTCAGTCAGAGGTGCAGATTCCAAGGCATAGGATTAGACTGTGCAAAAATTAGTTGTACCCAGGAAGGACATCATTTCCTTCTTGGTAGTGGGTTTTGGTGCTTGCAAAATTGCTATTTTTCTGTCCTCATCTAACGTTCTACCTTCCTTGGATATTACATATCCTAGGTATTTGACCTGTTTTTTCCAAAACTGCAGTTTATTTTTATTTACCTTATGTCCCTCAGCGGCTAAAAATCGTAGAAGTGCTATGGTATCTTCTCTACAATCCTGCTGGGTCGGGGCTGCCAGCAAGATGTCATCAACATAAAGTAAAATCTGACTGCCCCTTGGTGGGGTGAATCCCGCCAAGTTGCTTGCCATTTCTTGTGAGAATATCATTGGACTTTCACAATATCCCTGTGGTAGTCGCGTATATGTATACATTTTCCCCTGAAATGTAAATGCAAACCAATACTGGCTATCAGGGTGTATCGGTATCAAAAAGAACGTGTTGCTGATGTCTACCACGGAAAAATACTTTTGTTGAGGTTTCAAATCATTCAACAGGGTGTGTGGGTCTGGCACCATACGCCATTCTCCATTGGCCTTTTTAACTGGAAATAAGGGTGAATTGGGAGATTCTACTAGTATTCCTCCTTTAAGTGAGGCTGCTATAATAGGCTTTATCCCTCCTCTATATCTTTTCTTAAGGGATACTGTCTTTTTTGTGGTCTGAATGCTGACTTTGGCGTGATAGTAACTGATCCCAGTGTACGAATGAGTCCTACATCTGATTTCCCTGTTGACCAGAGTCTCTCTGGTATGTCTCGTAAGGCATTCTCTTCCTCCTTTAATAGAAGTGTCAGCCAGCTGTCCTCGCTAGACTGCAAGTGCACAGCTGGGTTGGTCTGAGTTATCCAATTCAACTTTTGTACTTGTATTCCTTGTTCTGACAGTTCTAGTTCTGTCTGTTTCTTCCATCTCGTCACTTTTTCTCCTAGGTCTGCCCATTCTATATTTCTGTTTTTGGTTAAGCTAACATGTGGTAATCGATTAGACTTATAAAGTGCAAAGAACTCCTGGGGCAATGAACAGCTGGCTACGCTGTTCCCTTCTGTGTCCCAGTACAGGTTACACAATATCAATCTGTTTGCATGATTCTTAAATAATTTTTGCTCATATTCCTTATCAGGTCCTGGTGTGTTGCAATAATACAGGGTACAGTGCAACAGGTGTTGCTTATCAATGTCAAGGAAGAGGAACTTGCTGATGGCTAGGTTCATTAACTCTTTGGTCACAGTCCCTGGACCAGTCGTAGCCAAGTCCTGGCTGTACCAATAAAACATTTCACCCTCCGATTGCGCTACAAAGGTGTTAATTTGTCGCTGTGCTTCCATACCCTGCATGGTTGGGACTACTGCTATACCAAATAGCTGCATGAGGTCTCTGCCCAAGAGGTTTACTGGGCACTTTGCAGAAACTACAATTTTGCTTCTTTGTGTCAATCCTGAAACTGGATCAGTTATTGCAATGTTACGGGAGAGAGGCTCCCGATACAGCTGTCCATTGGCTGCTTTGACCAGTATATAATCAGGTAACTCTGTGTTTTCCTGGCAGTTTGTGAAAAAATATTTTGAGCGCTCTCTGCTTACTGCTTACTGCTTGCTGCTTCTTGCTGTGGGATGGATTTGAAGTGTTCTTAAGACACTCAGTCTTGCTGGCTGGATTCTGCTAAAATTCAAAGTCTGGTTATATTTGCATTCACAGTCTGTTGCATACAGAAACTTGCAGAATATACACTGATGAGAGAATATACTTTGCAGCATCAACTTTAGAGAGCAGTAACAAATAACTTTTTATAATAAACCAAACGGAAACACGTTGCAGGCTTAAAGTACTGTTCCAACTTTACTTCTCATATAGTACAGATGATGTGAGAGATATAACATTTACCTTAGGACTTGTGTCCCTACCATACCGCTAACATAGCTGGATTTATACAGCTCTTTATATACACTTTTTAGTCATGCATAAACATATTTTTGAGGAAACACATTGTTCTGTATTCTATTTTGGAGAATTGCTTATCCTGTAGAAACAATACTAAGCTTCCTTGTTAAGAGACCAGCTTTTCTGACAGTGTGAATATCCTGTAACAGTGTCCTGATGTCCATGTAGAAAAACATATTTTTGAGAAAACACATAGTCAGAGATCAGCTTTTCTGACAGTGTGAACATCCTGTATTTTATTTGGATCTTTGTATAAAAACATCTGATGTTAAGTTGTCTATCTCGCCTTCATTCTTGCTGGATGGGTTCGGAGCCGACCTCGGCTCCGACTCGGCCACTCTAAAAGCTCGAGAGTTGGTTCCACCGGCTCGAGGCTCCCCTTATATCCCACAATGCTAGGCGAGAGTTACCTCAGATCTCGTTTGCCGCTACAGCTTCGAGGTTGGTTGCTTCTACCGGTTCCTGGTGAGTGTTAGCTTTTTATACTAAAAAGTTATTCTTTTTTCCCCTTTTAACCTTAATTCTTCACAAATTAGTGTAGGATATAGTTTTTTATCCCCGACCCTATATTTCCCCGTTTTCTTATTAAAAGAACCGCTGGTTCTTCCCTTGGGCCTTTGGCCTTCCCTTTCCTAGGGTGTGTTTGTGTGGTTACTTTAACTTTTTTGTGCTTAATTTCTAGTATTTTTACTAAAATTGTTAATTATTTTTAGTATTAATAATTTTTCTGACAGGGTATAACTGTGTGTTTGGTGTGTGTTAGTGTATACCTGTCAGTTAGGATAATGTCAAAGGAAGCAAAGGTCTCTGGATTCAAGAAGTGTGATGCGTGCTGTCAGAAAATGTCTCTGACAGACGCTCACACTTCTTGTGTCTATTGTCTAGAGCCTTTGCACCTGCAGGACTCCTGTGCTGTGTGCCATGGCTTCAGCCCCAGGGTCCTGCAGGAGAGAAAGAACAAGTTAATTTTGAGAGGCTTGTTAAAACCAGAGGATTCCCTGTCAGTTTCAACAGGGAAGCCCTCTAAGGCATCGAGGTCTTCGGCTCCGGCTTCTGAGCCGAGACCTCAGGTTGTTCAACCTTTGCCTTTATCGGCTCCGGCTGGAGCCGATAAGACTCAGTGCACAGTTTCTGTGGTTTCCTCGGCTCCGGCCGGAGCCGAGGTTATCGAGGTACCTGTGTCGGCTCCGACAAGATCTTCGGAGCCGACAACCAGAAAGAGGTCTAGGTCACCTTCTCTTGGCTCCGTTCATTCGGCTCCAGGATCTCCCCTGCTGTCTGAACGGAGCCAAAGGTCTCATTCCTCTAGGTCATCGAGGCTTTCCGATCATGACCTTCAGAGGGTGGTGAGTCGACTACTTAAGTCCGAGGCACTAGCCCAGATGCTTCAGAGCCCGACTCATCAGTCGGTGCCTGCCCCGGTCCATCAACTCTTTCCTCCTTCGACTCTTTTGAGTTCGGAGCCGGGTCGTCGGAACCGAGACTGTAGTCACCGAGCCGAGACAATTGTCTTCGGCTTCGTCGTCGGCCACGTTTCCTTCCGTGGAGGAATCTCGTGGCCGGACTTCCCTCGCCGGCTACGAGGGTGTGAGTGGCATTGGACCCTTGTCCGACCCCTCTCCTCTCGGTGCTTGGCGCTGGTGAGTTCGGCTCCGACATCGCCTCGGAGCCATCACTGTCGGTGCCGAGGGGGTCCTTAGCTCCTCGGAGCGGGGACCTCTGGCTCTGCCTGACAGGGGTGCTCGAGGTCATGCGGAGTGTGTTAGAGCCTGGCTCTACTCCACAGTCAGCTCCGTCAGCCCCTCCCTTTATGCTGCCTCAGGGTAAGTCGACTCACTCCCTCATCCCGGACCGCAGAGAGCCAGCTCCTCAGGAGCCCCCTTTGGGATTTCATCCTCTTCCGAGGCCTCTCCTGATTTGGCAGAAGAGCCCCCTCGGAAGAGGAAGTGCAAGAGGAAGCACATTGACTCACCTGAGTCTATCACGTCGGACACAGATCTGGATGATTCTGAGGGTTCCCCCCGTTCCCCTTCTGAAGATGTCTCATTTGCAGACATTCTGGAGATCCTTAAGCAGAGGGGAAATTGGCCAGCCCTCAACCCTTCGGAGGACGAATCTGTGTATCTTGAGGCGTTTGGCTCTCGTCCTTCCACCTCCTGGGTGTCCCCTTGACCCCCTCATGCAGGTGGTTGCTAAGAAGGCATGGACGGCTCCTGATTCAGTGGACCCCACTCCCAGGAGACCCTCTAAATTCATCACAGCTCCATCAGACAAGCAATTTTTATCAAAAGGAGTTTCTGTGGATGCTATGGTGGTAGCTGCCGCCACAAAGAAGGAACTGGCTGATCCTTCAGTGCCTGTCCATCCACCTAACAAGGAATCTAGGTCCATGGATAGGTACGAGAAGCGGATGTTCTCCTCAGCGACTTTTACCATGCGTTCGCTGAATTACCTGTGCCATTTCACTCGTCTTCAAAGGGACTTGGTCAAGGAAGCGAGTGAAATGTTGAAGGACCCTACAGCTGCGGGTTTCCAAGAGAAAATGAACACGCAGCTGGCTATCCTTAATTCCATTTCCAACTCCTCCATGCACCTCCTCTCTTATGCGGCCGATGGAGCGAGCAGAGCCGCAGGAACAGGGGTAGCCTTACGTAGGCACGCCTGGATGCGGCTATGCAACTTTGGAACCTTTAAGACGTCTTTCACGAACTCCCTTTTGATGGATCATCTCTTTGGTCCTCAAGTGAAAGAAACCCTGACTAGGTGCGAGACTGATGGCAAGACCCTTTCTGCCGCCGGAGTCCGTTTTCGACTCCTTCTAGGCCTTACCCCAAAGGCCAGAAGGGTGGAAAGATGTGGTTCCGTAAACAATCTCAAGGGACTTCGCCTGACGACAGAGTCGCTTTTCCTACCAGAGGCAGAGGTGGGAATAACAATGGTAGACGCCCTAGGGGCAGGGGGTCCGCAGAACCAGGGCAATCGGAAGCCTTTCCTGACAAGCCCTTTCAGCATCCCTGAGGTGTTGCCCGACTGCCCATCTTCGGAGGCAGTCGGGGAAGATTGTCACTGTACCCAGAAGCCTGGCTATCCCTGACTCAAGACAAATGGGTACAGTCCATCATTTCGAAGGTTATTCTATCCCCTTTCTTCGTTTTCCAAATCAGTCAAAAATCCCTTCCAGATGTTCCACCGCTCAAAGGGATATAGCAGCTTTGGAAATTTCAAAACTGCTTGCAAAAGAGCTATTCAGCCAGTGTCAGCAGACCAACAAGGATCCGAATCTACTCAAGGTTCTTTTTAGTTCCAAAGAAAACAGGGGACTGGAGACCAATTTTGGATCTCAGTATCTTGAACAGATCAGTCAAGAAAACAAGATTTCGGATGGTCACGCTGCAATCCATTCTTCCCCTATTGGGAAAAGGAAACTGGATGTGCTCTATAGACCTTCAGGACGCGTACTATCACATAAAATGAACAGACGCTCCAGAAGATTCCTCCGCTTCAGGCTGGGAACCAGTCATTTTCAATTCAGGGCCCTGCCCTTTGGTCTCACCACTGCCCCCCGGGTGTTTACCAAATGCATGGCAGTGGTAGCTTCTCACCTGAGACGACAAGGATTCCAGGTGTTTCCATATTTGGACGACTGGCTTCTCACAGCTCCCACCAAGCATCTCCTTCTAATGGCCAGAGATTATACTTTTCGCGTTTGTCAAAAACTGGGTATTTCAATAAATTGCGAAAAGTCTGTTTTGTCGCACTATTACCTACATAGGCGCAAATTTAGATACTATAAACATGTCTGCAACACTAACGAACCAAAGGATATCAGACATTCAAAAATTGGTGTCACTTCTTCTCAACAACAGAGCCAAAGCCAGGTTAGTTCTAAAGGTGTTGGGAATCATGGCAGCGGCCATACCTCTCCTCCCATTGGCCAGATACCACATGCGGATCCTTCAGTGGATGCTCTTTTCTCAATGGTCATACCAGGAACTTCCAATGTCTCACACCATTATGATCACGCAAGCGTGCAAAAAGCATCTCATGTGGTGGATGTCTTCCCCCCAGCTCCTGTTGGGAAGACCATTTGTTCCACCTCCTCCGGTTGCTACTCTGACAACGGATGCCTCCCTGATCGGGTGGGGGGGGCATTATCAGGGCAGGACAGTCCAGGGCACATGGCAACCAAACGAATGCCACTTGCACATAAATGTTCTGGAGATGAGAGCAGTGCTTTTAGCGTTGCAAGCCCTTCAAGACTCTCTTCCCTTGGGAACGATTGCAATCCAGACAGACAATATGTCTGTAGTGTGGTACATCAACAAACAAGGCGGAACCAGATCATACCCCCTGTGTCGAGAAGCACTCAGACTGTGGCAATGGGCGATTTCTTCTCAGCGTTTTCTGATAGCACCGCACATCCCGGAAGTCCAATCACATTGCGGACAAGTTGAGCAGAGCTATTCTCATGCCTCACGAGTGGTCTCTGAAAGACTCTGTAGTGAGAGAGATATTTCTCAAGTGGGGTCAGCCTTGCTGCGATCTTTTTGCTACTCCCCAAAACAGCAAGTGCAGAGAATACTTCACTCTATTCCCTTTACCAGGCCAACCCAGCAGGGACGCGCTAGTCCAAGTTTGGCCCCGGGGACTTCTGCATGCATTTCCTCCTTTCCCACTGATCTCTCAAGTAATACAGAAAGCTATCGCTCAGAAGGCCTCATTGATCCTCATTGCTCCTTACTGGCCTCGACAAGTGTGGTTCCCCTTTCTACATCGATTTCTTTTAGAGCGACCGTGGAATCTGGACCTAGTTCCAGATCTTTTGATCCATCAGTCGGGTCAGTTTCATCGCTCCCTCCCCTCTCTGAACCTCACTGCTTGGTTCCTCCAGTTCCAACCGTAGCCAGGCTTCCTCAATTATCTCACTCTGTTAGAGATATATTGATAGCTTCCCATAAATCTTCCACTCGAAAGATTTATTTGAGTAAGTGGAAACGCTTCTCATATTGGGCACAAGGAAAGGACATAGATCCTTTCACCGCTTCCATCCAACTAGTCCTTGATTTTCTAGCTGAACTCTTCCATGCAGGTTCATCTCCATCTACTCTTAAGGTTCAATTGGCAGCCATTTCTAATTTCCATGTGGGTATTTCTGAATCTGCCCTAATGTCCCACAAACTCTGCAAAGCCTTTTTGAAAGGAGTTTTTCTTCTCAGACCTCCTATAAGAAATCCTCCTTCTCCTTGGGACCTAAATTTAGTTCTTGCTTCTTTGATTCTTTCCCCTTTCGAACCTGCAGCTTCATGTTCCTTAAAGTTATTATCATGGAAAACTCTCTTTCTGGTGGCTATCACATCAGCTAGAAGAATTTCAGAACTTCAAGCACTCAGTTGTCGTTCTCCTTATCTTGTGTTCCATAAGGACAGAGTTTCCTTACGAACTAACCCGTCCTTTTGCCTAAGGTGGTTTCAACATCAAATCTAAACCAATGCATTGACCTCCCTGTCTTTTTCCCAGAGTATTCAAATAGGTCTGAACAAAATTACACTGCCTGGATGTTCATCGTCAATTAAGGTACTACTTGGACAGGACAAACTATTCAGAAAATCTGATCAGCTGTTTGTCTCCTATGCGGAAAGCAGAAAGGGACTTCCAGTTTCAAAGGTATCATTATCCAGATGGCTAACATCTCTGATTACCCTTGTTTATGAGATTAGACACCAAAACTGCCTAATAAACCTAAAGCCCATTCCACCAGAGCTTTGGCTACTTCTCTAGCCTTCCAAGACAGACTGCCTATTGACACCATTTGTGCAGCGGCTACTTGGGCTACTCCTCACACTTTTATTTCCCATTATAAGTTGGATTTAGCTTCTAGGCATAGAGCTAATTTTGGTTCCACTGTTCTCAGGAGTCTGTTCCGTTAGGCCACCCGGGACAAGGTGCTAGGGACGCGGTCCCATCCAGCAAGAATGAAGGCGAGATAGACAACTTAACATATAGAAGTTATGTTCTTACCATAACGTTCCATGTTAGTTGTCTTCTTCGCTTCTTCTTCCCCACCCTCCTTCCCTGGCCTGGACAGACCTAGAGGAGTTGTGATCGTGACCTCTCTTTCTACCACCTCTTTCTTAGTCATATGCTATTATGCATATTTCTTGTTTCAGGATATAGGTCACCCCTTTTCTTCCTGCTGTTAGAGGTGGATTCTGTTTCACAGTTATAATGTTATTGATATAAGCTGGGTTAGCTTACAAACGAGATCTGAGGTAACTCTCGCCTAGCATTGTGGGATATAAGGGGAGCCTCGAGCCGGTGGAACCAACTCTCGAGCTTTTAGAGTGGCCGAGTCGGAGCCGAGGTCGGCTCCGAACCCATCCAGCAAGAAGAAGGCGAGAAGAAGACAACTAACATGGAACGTTATGGTAAGAACATAACTTCTATTTCTTGTGTCATATCCTGTTTTTCCATGCAGAAAAACATATTTTTGAGAAAACACATTGTCACAGTGTCATAAACATATCCTGTTGTTTTAGGAAACATATTGTGTCCATTTTTTATATGCAGAATAACATGTCAGTGTTCGATTTTGCATTTTTGCTCTTGCATACATCCTGTTTCTGAGTCTGTAAGGGAAAAATGTCCATTCTTTAAAAGCAGATTTTGTATTTTTGCTCTTGCATACATCCTGTTTGAGTCTGTAAGGGAAAAATGTCCATTCAGCAGATTCCTTTTCCAAGCCATGGTCATTTAGTATGACTGCTGATCACATATTACTAAACTCTGTTTCTGCATTTAAGCAAGCCTTTTCTTTAATTAATTTCAGACTAATATTCATAAAATCTAACAGTTTGGAGGGGTGTATCAGGGTTTGTGATGCCCCTGAGTCACACAAAAATTTGACCTCCCTCCCTTCTACCAAGAGTGTAACTTCTGGTTTCGTGTCTGCTAAATAGAGCTCTAAGCTCAATAAAGCTAGGTCTAATATTTCATTTTCTTCATTGTCACTAACTTCCTGCACTTCCTCTACTCCCTCTATCACATTCTCATTTGTCCTTTCTTCACTAGCCCCTTCTAGAGATTCTTGACTGCCATATAGTCAGTCCTCACCCTCCTTGTCTTCCGTTGTTGCCTTCTTGTTTTTCTTGCAATCCCTTGCCAAATGTCCCTTTTTACCGCATTTAAAACATTCTCCCCTTTTTTCCGCCCTTTAAAGTCCTCTGATCGCTGATCAGATTGTTTGTTTCCCTGTGCTTTTTCTTGCCCTTTTTCCCAGATTGTACTACATAAACTTCTGCTCCATCTTCTACAGAAAATACTTGAGCTTTCTTTTTCTTTTTGCTATTAAAATGCCTTTCGGCATGCCTAGCATATTCAAATAATGATTGTAACCTGCTTGTACGATGGTCTACCATGTGTTTTGTAATAAAACTGCTTATAGGCGTGCTACTGCCTTTTAAAAAATGCATTCTTTAACTGCTGTTCATATGGGGAATCTTGTGTTTGATCTTCAGGAACCTGCATTCCACAGTGGTTATTAAAACATTCCAACAATCTGGCATAATACCGATCAATTGCTTCACCTTCTTGTTGGATGCATTGATTAACGCAAGTCCAGTCTGCCCTAGTTTTCCATTTTTCAGAGATGCAGTCTGTAAGACCTTTTACTCTGGTGTCTAATTCTGTGCTGCTATGTGGGAGGGGGTCTTTGTGCAGCGTCACAGGGATTCCAGTTCCCACTAATCATGTACTAATCTGGCCCTACAATTTGTCTAACTACTTTTTCTGTTTCTTCTCCGTTTAGGTTATAACTCAACCTCATTCCTTGTAAATCGTCTGAGAATTTTCTGAAATTAACCTTTGGTTGGGGAATTCCCTCAGTGGCTTTCCGGATATCTTCCCGAGTCCAAGGTCTATACACTAAGATAGTTAGGTCCTGATTGTCTTGACCTGCCTGAGGATTGGGTACTTCTATAAGCGGGCATATTTCTTCTTCTTCACCTATAGATCGTGAATTCTTAATTATTTGCCATAACTCAATACCTTCTTCTGAATTACCTGCCTTTGTTCGGGACCTGGTCCCGATGGGATCTCTAATTTTAGTCCGTTTTAATTTCACAATATCTCTAACTTCAGTGATCACAGGATATAGTGGGGGTGGACTAACCTGTTCACTTGCTTCATATTCTGGTAAGGGAGGCGGAGGTGCTGATGCTATTACTAAGTTATTATCCTCCTTATCTAAAAACATTGATTTTGAATCTTTGTTTTTTTTGTTCCCTACGGTTTACTTCCTCCAGCCACCTGTGTGCCTGAGGAATTCCTAATCGACGTTGCTTTTTTACCCGACCCTTGGAATAATTTTTGAGCTGTTTGATAAGCGAGGATTTTTCTAATTTTCCGTCAAATTCATATTTATTAATCCATTCTGAATAATATCTAATATTGTCGGCATGCTGCGACTGCATATATTTGCGTCTTCCATTAACGGCGGGTTTTGGGGTCTTTTTGTGCAATTATTACCCATTTTGTTTTACCCTTTGATCGTTACGTAACTTCTCTTAATTTTAACGTGGTACCACAGATTTTGTTATAGTCTCTTCAGAATGACTGCCTACTTATTCTGTTTCTCCTGATCTATGACAAGACAATAATCTTTTTTGTCCCTGACTTGCAAAAATACAATCTGACAAAAACAATACACATGTAGTCCCTGATCTAAAACAGAAAACAGAAAAAAGTAGATTCACCTTACCTGAGCCTACGCGATTGATCACCGATTCACGGAGACCCGTCCTTCAGTCACAGATCAGAAAGTGGCTGGCCTCTTTTGAATGACAATTCAGTCGGAGGACTTTCCATATAAGAAGAACCAATTTGATTTCTTCCCCCGTACGGTTTCAACCACCTGGCCGTCTGATCTGAGGTGAAGAGAGGGCTCCAGCTCAAAGGACCAATCTGTAAAAGGAAAAAAACTTTAAAGACCAATGCATGTTAGGTTCAAGCAAGGCACCCTTTATTACTTGCAGCAAGGAGACAAAGCATGTAGGTACAGGATTTGTCTGGCCCTTTGGTGATCATTATGTTATTCTTATACAGTTCTCTTCATGTCACAAAGAAAATGTTACTATTCTATTGCTGACGTAGTTGGACACAGCTTTCTGTATGTTTCACAGAAAATGTTACCAGACTTATTGCTGACATGGTCAGATTATTTGCCATCTTGCAAAAACATTTTTTTATTTTTATTTATTTTATTTTTATTTTACATTTGTTGACCGGACTAGACTAGCTGGATGCATGTCCATTTTCAGTAGAGGCCCGGGTAGAAAAGCTCCATGTTGAGTACAACAAGCCATTAACAAATGATATACAAACTAACATTATAGAATAAAAAACACCAAAATTAAGTACAATCATGAAAAAGTATACAGAAGAATACAGCAAAATAGAGTCAAGGAAGATGTAACAATTAGTTGTATACAAAAACAGAGCATAAATTTTTTTTTTTTTTTTTTTTTTTTTTTTTAGGTTCAAGCAAGGCACCCTTTATTACTTTGAGAAAAACAACCTGGCTTTGGGCTTATTTTCGCCTACCTTAACTTTTCAATTCTTCAATTGTACAGTTCTAATACATGTTACATTTTGTCTAGATTCGAGGTACATTTCTAGCTTTGGTACAAGTAATGCTGACTATGGTTTATACTTTCAAGCATCTATTGTTTTCTTTATCAAAGCTTCTAGCAGCTGCCTATTTTCTAATGGCATAAGCAGAAATGAAATATCTTTTTAAGTTTCATGACATTAGATGAAATGAAACGTCTCTTGTTATTTTCATGACATTAGCAGAAATGAAATGTCTCTTGTTAAGTTTCTAATAGCTGTGCAGATTCATGCAGTGTGAACAGAATAAATGTATTAACCCTTTTAAACCTTGAATGCACTAAGCATGCATATTACTATTATATATTTTTCTAACACTGGCCATGGTAGACTTTCAAGCATCAATTGTTCTCTTATCAAGGTTTTCTGCAGCTGCACATATTTCACACAGAATAAGCAGAATAAACATATTAATTTCTTTTTAACCCTAAATGCATCTAAGCTTGCACATTGCAGTTATACATTGTCTTAACATATGCCATCTGTACCTGGAGCTTTATTATTTTTACCCTCTTTTATTGTATTTGTAATTTCTTTGTATGATATGGGTGCTTGAAGATCTAGTTTTAATTTTTCTGGTATTTTTTTTATATTAGAACATTTTTCATCTAGATTTAGTTGCTCAATATGTACATTTTCTTTTTGAAAATGTTCCATATAGAGATTTCTATGGGCATCTAGAATGTCACCTATATCCGAGACATTTTCTCCTTTCTTTTCATGGAAAATACTTTTAATGTTATTAGCTTTTGATTCATGTAGATATTTGGGAGAAGTGGCCAAGGCATTAATTTTTATTTTTTCTAAAGCTAAACTCGTTTTATGTGTTAGAATTTTGTTGTATTTATTGTTTAATACTTCTACTTTCTTCTTCATCTCCAAATGATTTTGATTTTTTTTTCAGCTTTTACTGACAGAAGTTTGGATTGTAGATCTAATAATTCAGAATCCCATTATCTGATTTTTTTTTTTAGGGTTTTACCATATATGTAAGTTTTTAATGAGTCCCATATCATTATTTTATTTATGTCTCTAGAATAATTAATATCTAAGAAGAACTGTAATTCAGATAATAACCAGGGTTTGAACTCTTTAATTTTAGTTATATATGCTGGAATTCTGGAGTTAAAGATTAATAGTTTGTACCCATTTTGAAGTTTTAGTATCAGTGACTTGTGGTCTGAAAAGGGGCACGGAGTAATTTAGAAATTAATGATTTTAGAGTGCAAGTCATGGGCAGCAAATATTTAATCTATTCTAGTTTGGGTACCAAATCTGTGATCTTGATGGGAAAACAACAAAGATTTATCTTCTTTAAATTTGAAAGTATCTACAAGATGAAATGATCTTACCCACTTGTTTAAAACTTTTGATACAGCAGATGTATGCAGCGGTCTTTTATTTGTAGTTTCAGAAATATCAAATATACAGTTAAAATCTCTTCTTAATATTAAGTTGCCTTTATAATTATTGGAAAGTAATTTGAAGTGTTTAACGGTTCCTGATCCAATGCCTGGGAACCAGTATAGATTGGCTAGGGTCTATATTCTGTTATGCCATAAGGCCTTCTTTATCTTCATATTTATAAATGATTTCTGGGTTAATCACATTTTGTTTTCCATAAAAGTGTTACCCCTTTTGTCTTTGTCTTGTAACTGGATTGTGCCAATATCATATATTCCTTATTCTATTTGTTTTGAAATTAGTTTCTTGATGGAAGACAATTTGTGCTTTGTTCAGTTTTAAATATTTCAGTAGATTTGATCTCTTGCTAGGATTGTTTAAAATAAAGTTAAATCCATCTTAGGTTATTTAGACTTTGTATTTTTTTTATTGTGACTATATTAAACATTTTCATCTGATAACTATAAAGTATATGTCTGAGCTTTTAAAGGAAATTATCAGTTTTATACTTTGAGTGTTTACCAATAAAGTAAAGTTTTGGTCAAGCATACTAAAAATGTTTTTGTGAAATAAATTTAAATAAATGTTAACAAAACTAAGATCCGCACTAGCCATGGAACGAAAACCATTCCTAATCTGATGGATAAACCTAAGTCCATCAGATTATCACTCATACCTTGACAATCTAGAACATCTGAGTTCCATAAATTGAATTATACTATCGAGAATATTTGTAATGGGAATAAGCAATATTTATATTATTTTGAACAGATATAGTACTATTGTAGATTAGACAGAATTCTAATACAATATAAATGTCTGCTTATTGTATAAGCAACTAATATTTACATGAAAGATAGATGACAAGCAATTCAATCATAGTTAAGTATGATGTATCCTATATAAAACCTCAGTAAAATATTATAGCACACAGTTGTTTAACATATTCACCCTTATTGATTCTTTCAAAACTTATTACTTTATATAAATAGATGGCAATAAAATGTATATCTAATGTTTATAATACAGTGTATTTTACTGGATATATCAGAAGTTATATTTCATTGTTTGCCAGCGTTTAAGTAATCCATTTGTTTGTTGCTAACTTACTTAAAGAATCAAGTTTGTTTTATGTAAACATTGATGAAATTAGTGCATTTTAATTATCAGTGTATCCTCTCCCCCCATTTCCTACACATACAGATTTTCATATCTGTCATTTTTTATTCTAAAATGAGTGAAATTGTAGGTTAAAAACAACAAATTCACTTATTGTGATTGATTTACAAGTTCACTTTCCATATTCATAAATTGCCATTTTATGGTATATACTGAAAGTTTTTAGATTTAAATGGCAACATTCTATTTTGTATAATTAGCAAAGGTTAAACTGAGTGATTATTGTCAGTTTAATACTATTTGTTCAGAATGTGATTGTTATATTCTGTGACATTCCTAGTTCAAGCTTCTATTGTTTCCCTTGAACAACAGTTTGATGTCATGTATAAAACATTAGTTACCTTGGTAACAGCTCAAGTATTATGTATGGTCAAGATGTGTTACAAAACCACAATTCAAGTTAAAGCAATTATATGACTTGTTATGCACACTTACTTATGAGAAAAATCATCATGCTTCCCCTTGATGTTCAATATAGTGTATGTCATTTATGACAAGTTAAAACAGTAGTGTTATACTCAAGCCCATGTTATTAAACTGAGTGTCTATTGTCAATTTAATACTATTTGTTCTGAATATGATTGTTACATTGTGACATTCCTAATTCAGGCTTCTATTGTTTCCCTTGAACAACTTTGTCAGTGTGATGTCCTGTATAAAACATTAGTTACCTTGGGAATCTCTTAAGTATTAAGTATGGTCAATTCAAGTTAAAGCAATTACATGACTTGTTATGCATATTTGCTTGTATAAGAAAATCATCATGCTTCCCCTTGATGTTCAATGTAGTGTATGTCATTTATGACAAGTTAGGACAGTAGTGTTATACACAAGCCCGTGTTATTAAATCCTGTCTTTAGTATCTAAATTGAGCAGACAGATTCATCTTATATGATGATTATATATTGTATGTCTAGATTTACTAAAATCATACATTACATAACTATTGTATGGTTGTTTTTTTTTTTTTTTTTTTGGCTGTTTCTTAGTTATTTGAGAGACCACAAGCTGTAATGTTTATTTGGTACTTGCATATTCGCAACCACATTTCGCAGGTGGCATACTTTATAATGTTTTCTGCCAAACTGTGTGTTAGTGAAAGAAGGGTGGTGTAAACTGTTAAAACAGTATTGGGTCACATTCTTTGGCACATACGAGGAGGAATAATTGCAGGTAGTGCCCTTGTCTGAAGTAGACACTGCTGCTTTGCAGTCATCTTTAATTTTAGGAGTCCTCAAATTCACAATGTTCTGAACAACAGAAGTGGTGCTTTTCAAACTCTGTTAAATGTATTTCCTATTTATTTATTTTCCTATGTAAGGAAATCATTCACCATCTACAGCCACACCTGTTGTTCCGGGCCATTTCTGAATACACAACTTCAGAGATATGTGTGTGAAGCAGGATAACATTACCACCCCTGCCCCACAAGTACTGCTATGGAGAGAGGCTGTGCCGCGTTAGTTACTAGTATTTATTTGCATTATTGCAAGTGTTGTGGGGTCAGTGTTCGGCATACTTCATTTCCTCTATGAACTTTGGTTCCCAATCTGACTACTAATCATTTAACAAAATGTTCCCCATAAAAATCTCAGTCATTCTTCACCACACTGAGAAGTAGCAGGCATCGTGATCGCATTATTCATGACCTGACATCAGTAAAGGACGCTACCCCCAAACAGAAATTTGCCCTTTAGTCCTCTTCCTAACCCATTAACAATAGCAGAGAATAGTACTTGACACTTTACACAACTATTTTAAAGTTAAGAGAACCTAGTTTGAGTCAAACATGACAAATTATTGCAGTTGCAGATCTGGTTGCGATAATACCTAGGTACCATTTGTTCTTATTAGCTCCTTCCAAGCATGTTTATACAGTCCATTAACTTTAAATGATGAGACCCTTCTAGTTTCTT
The DNA here is from genome assembly GCF_019279795.1 of Protopterus annectens. Taxonomy (NCBI): domain Eukaryota; kingdom Metazoa; phylum Chordata; order Ceratodontiformes; family Protopteridae; genus Protopterus; species Protopterus annectens. The sequence goes on along the minus strand of NC_056728.1, from coordinate 1,334,108,754 downwards.
ATTTGTTATAAGTATATTTCCATCCTTACATACACACATATCAGTACTTCAAGCACGGGCAACAATACCCATCCAGTTTTGTCAGAATACCATTCACTAGTTCTTAAAATATCCAAACCAATATTTGTCCTGTTCATTTTACCAGCCTGTTCCATGCAGTGGCCACTCTGCCAGTGAACTACTCAATACATCTTCCATGCCCACAGATATTTCCACGAAGGAAATCTGATGACTCTCTAGTACTTCCCGGCAGCCCCAAACACCTCTAGAATCAGCTATCCCCATATGCCCAACACATCCAAGCAAGCTCACCTCCCCGACCATTGCAAAGGGTACTACACAAGACCAAGTGCTCTTAGTATTTCACTATAACCCAGACTTCCACTCTTATGTGAGTCCTTTATGTGTTTTGATCAAAATAAATTTTAAATATACAATTGCACTTATTATATATTTTTTTCCAAGAATCAACTTAATGAGCTAAACGAAGTGTTGGGAGGCCATCAATATGTGTACATGTGGTTTAAAACGGCCCTTTTTGGTTTAAAAAATATATATATAATAAAACATTATTGCCAAGAATCATCTTGGAGGCTCCTCGGCCGTTAAACATTGTCACTCTGTCTCTGTTACCATAGCAATCTGGGAGTGTCTGCAACTTCAACCCTAAATTCCTTCCCTTTCAGCGAGACAGCAGCCAGGAAAAGAACGGAGAGTAAACAGATAAAAAAAAAAAAAAAAACAAGCCGCCACAACAAGAGACAACACACTCCTCCAGCCCTCCCACCTCTCATTCAACAGACATACAAACAAATCATTCTCTTCCAAAATATCCCAAATCGCAGTTCTATTCACCCCCTTCCGTTGGAGCCAGGCCAAAACACCAAATGTCTCTTCCTAATTCACAAGCATCAGTAAACCTCGATCACAAGCTGCAACCCACAGCTTCCCGGAGAAGAAAACGGCAATATATAGCAGCTGCCAGACACAGCTGCATCCACATACACCATGTCAGGCTTAATCAAACTGCACTCAAAGCTGTGATACCTGCCATAACTGATAAATTATGTTTAGACAGAATAATGATGACATTTGTACTAAGAGCTTGCTACTATTATTTAACCAGGATATACATGACATTTCTAAATCATACTTTACCTGAAGAAGGCATTAGTCTCCATGACAGCATTTTTTTTTCTTCAAAACTCTCTACTGTTACTGCTATTATATATGACTTTAATTTGTTACATTTGAGTCTGAACTCTGATGAATAAACAATGAAAAATTAACAAGATAAGTATTCATTGAGTTCAAGTAGGGGAATAGAAACATCTATGTTTGTATTATATGTTGCTTTGTTTGGCTTGTATATACAATATAAATAGTAACCCATCTTGACCTACCTTTCTGAAGAATTATTGGACTCTCTGAACATTCTAAATAAATCATTACTGTTTCTCAGTTGTTTAGGAACCCCTCCTTTTTTAAATAAAAACAGGTGACAAGTGATGTACCATATCAGTTGATACTTTAAGAGATATGTAGTTGTAAGAGTTATGTTTTTGGGACAGCTATCCTGGAATCAGTTTTTTGTTTCTTCTTTCTAACATTAGTCCAAGGATTTGTTTCTTTTATTCTTTTAAGAGTAGGGGCCATCCATTTCATTTCTTCTGGGATAGACACTATGTTGTTGTTTTTGATGTATATAGTAGCTTCTTCTTCTAAGTTATTAAAGGTTCTCCTCTCATTGGCAAAAAATATTTTTATCTTGGCTGGAAAGGCCAGCTGTGCTTTAATGTTTTGTTTCAACAGATTTATTATTGGTCAGACTTTTTTTCTTTGTTCTAGTATTCTGGAAGAATAATCATTGTCAAAACTTATCAGGCTTTGATTGTATTTTAAGGGTGATTTTCTCAAGCAGATTTTAATATTAGTTCCTTGTCCAGAAATGAAAGAAATTGTATAACTATAGATCTTGGTGGAGTATTTGTTGAGTTAGAAGCAGGTTTCCTCAGTGCTCTATGCACCCTTTCAATTCCAAATGAAAGTCCCTCTTTCAAGTCTAAAAATTCAGGAATCCAGGTTGTTAAGAATGAAATAATGTCTTGACCTTCAGTGATTTCAGGCAAACCAAAGATCCTTATGTTGTTTCTCCTTTCCCTTTTTTCTAAGTCGTCTATTTTGTTAAGCACCCATGTATTCTGTTTAAGCAGAAACTCTCTTTGGAATTCTTCCTCTTTGTATCTCCCTTCAATGTAATTTAGAGAAGTCTCTATATTTGTTATTTTTGTATGGTGTTGCTGTAATAGTTCCTTAAGAGTATGGGTCTGTTTTTGAGAATTTAATTTGAGGTTTTCTAAGTCATTTTTAAAGCTGTCTATCTTCAAAGATAGTTCCTGTAAGGCAGATGTCATCAATTGCAGTTATTTTTTCAAAGCCGCATCTGGGTGAGAATTCCTTGAGTTGTTCATATTGAGTGGCTCAATATATCTCCAGGTTACTTGACAGGAAAGTTTTTGTATATCTCCACCAAAATTGATATTTATGTAGTTTAGTAGTTTATCTATAGATTTCTGACGTTTTAAACTTGAAAATAATAACATTTTCCTACGATTCTCATCTAGAGCGTCTTCTGTGTGGAGGCATACTTGAATGGGGTGTGCCTTCGTTGAAGGTTGTGCATCAGGGCTGGTAACCCGGCACGTAAAAATCCACTACCAATCATTAGCAGACCGGAGTTCCGCTGTGGCGAGCCCTAACCGGGAAAAGCCAAAATACACAAACAATACTAGTTTATGGAGCTTTCAAAATTCACTGCTCTCAATTGGCCATCTAGGCTCCGCCCCCAAAACATGTATTTTTGATGTTAATCTTAACAGGTGTGTATAAATTATAGAGGTTACAGCTTGTTTTTTAAATTATCTATTTAATTATTTTACACACACCTGTTAAGATTAACATCAAAAATACATGGTTTGACACTGTAATTGGAGGTCAGCAACTGCATTTAAAGTGTTTGCCCAATAACAGAATAGTCCTGACAAAAAATGAATTTCTCCGTAATATGCAGAGTATAAAACCTATTCTCCAAAAAGTCCCAATCAAAATCTTTAATTACACTTAGTTGGCATCTTGCAGATGCGATCAGAATCTTGACACAGCTGTTGGGTAGTTAAGCGTGTATATTTAAATCAGCTACTGCTTTAGAAAGGTTTTGCTGACAGCGAAAATAACTGTTAGGAAGTACAAATATCTTGCAACCTTACAAGGGTTTTTGGTAATTAATTCAAGGCCCTAGACGAATGTCAACAAGTTGTGTGTTGTAAACACTTCACAGGAAACATGTAGATAGCAAGTGTGTGTGAAGCTAAATTACTTAGATGAAGCCAGCGAGATGAATGGGGAGGGGAGTGAGAGAGGCTTGGCACAGAGGTGTGGTGTGTCATACCCAATGAGATCATGACTTGACAACTGCGTGAACGACACTTTAAAGGGAGATAATTCATTTTATGCAATTAATGTGGTGTATATACCAGCATGTTATGAATACTTTAAAAAAACATGTTATTCGATTTTGATGTATTTATTTAGTTTTTTACTTTCTCTCTTTGTAACTTATCAGGGCAACACTTTCAATGCAATCGTTCAGTTGTAATCTAATAGCTTAAGATGTCTGTTAACCAGATGTGTGTAAAATTTTAAAATATCTTCTGTTTTTTAAAATGTATTATTAAAACAAATTATTTTACAGATATGTGGTTAGCAGACATGTTAAGGAACTGGATTACAGCTGAACAATTGTGTTGGAAGTTTTGCCCCGATAATGGAAAAGTACCCTTAGTCCTCTATCATTATTCAGAATGTCTGTCCATGGATCCTCCTCTTTCAGTGCATTCTCATGCCAAAAATGTTTTTGAAAGGGTTTTTGCATAAAAGGCCTCCAAGAAAAACAGTGGCCTGTCCTTGGAATCTTAATTTTGTTAGAGAAGCTAATACTTGCACCATTTTAACCAGCTAATCTGGCTGATTTGAGGTTATTAACATTGAACAGTTTCACTGATTGCTCTGACCACTGCAAAAAGTGTATCAGTGTTGCAACACTTCCCATTTTTCAATGGTGACAGTGTTTCTTATGCCTAAAGTGGTATCAAAACTTTACTTTAAGCCAAACTATCCATCTCTATTTTATTTTCTGAATCTTAAAATGAGGGAGAGAGGATACCTTGGATGTCCACAGACAACTCTGGTACTATCTTGACAGAATTAAATCTTTCAGATATTAAGATAATTATTAATTTTTGTGAAGGTAATATGGGACATCTGTCAATGGACCATTTCTAAATGGTGGTTTAAGGCTTTTCCTTTCATTATACTCACCATAACAAAACTATTCAAGCCAGTGTCAAGGCCCACTCTTCCATGGCCTTGGCTTCATCTATGGCTTTTTGGAAATGGTTGGATTCTAAAAACTGCTATTTGGTACTCTCTCCATAATTTTACAAAGGACTATAAGCTCAATTCCTTCTCTAGGTGCAGATCATGCTTTGGTTGGACTATTCTCCAGGGTTCCCGGAATCATCATCTTCATTCTCCCAAATGTAGTTGGTTATATGGATCGATTATCTTAGCTAAAGCTACTGTAGCAATGATATCATGATGAGCATAGTACATTTGTGGAAGTAAAACTTGCCATAACAGTAGATGTTTGGTCACTGCTGCAGTAGCTGCTCCCTCAGTCTATCTCACTTGCTTTTGGTGTGCTTTTATGCCAGGGTATGGACATATTTTTGTTCCTGTTGTTCCTAACCTCGTCCTTTCAGTGACCAGCCTCCCTCTTTTCTACTGGCAAGAGAGCTCTGAAGGGGTTTGCACCCAAATTTGTTATTTAGTTAGCTGAGCTTGAGCTGCCTGACAGTTTGGACATGTGGAAAGTGGCCTGAAACTTTGGAAGCTGGTTGGCTGTTATATCCTTGGCAGGATATAACCCATATAGCCAAGACTACTGCAGCAGTGATCACTTGAACATCCACTGTTATGGCAAGTTTTGTTTACATCTGTACTGTGCTAAAGCTAAATCTTCTCAGCTTAACTCAAGACAATTGGAGCTAGGTATACACTTTTAAGGCATACCTTTTATAGCTATGGGTACACTATTGGGTAATTTGCCCTAATAAGGATAGCAAATTTTGCTGTTTCATGCACTTGCACAACAATGCAATCAAGTCTCCAGTAGTTTAATCCCTTGCGACTTGGTGTTGCAGTTCATTTTAGGCCCTTGGTTTGTAACCCCTGCAAGTTGCATCTCTCAATTGTGGTGATTTCAGTGTGATTTTTGTATGTTAAGTCATATTGGGTTGATGGAAGCATTTAGTCTAGATCTTGCATTCCTTGCAGGGCAGAGTTGCAGGCATATGCACCTTTCAGTGTTGACATGCCTAATTCTGCAGACATTCGGTCATCTTCCAAGTAAGATTGCAGACTTGTACTTTATCTGTGAGAGTAGATAAATTGTGTAAATCTGTGTGCTCTGCAACTGCAGGGTTAGTTCTTTACTACTTTTATGCCCATTAACTGTCTAGACAGCCTGCAGTTTTCATTACTGTAACTAGGGTACGGTAAGGTTTGTTTTGGAGAATGAAGGCAACACTAGTACGTTATTTATGGTAAATTGTTTTATGTGCAGTAAGTCTGTGTAAAAGTAACTGCTGTTTTTTAAGAATCTGTTACATTACGTGTTTTGCAGCAGAAATTTGTGTGAGTGAATGGCAGCTGTCCTAGATACTACTAAAATGAAGTAGTTGCCACATGACACCACTGATGAGGGAGATACAGTTTTTATGGAATTTCCTCAGTGTCTTATGGTCAGTCAGCAGGTTGAGTAATTTACTTTGGTATTTTAGATTATAGGTAGATAGTCACTTGAATGAGAGTAAGAACAGAGTCGGGGGGGGGGGGAGCAGTCTGAAAGTAACTGTTCTTCCCAAGCATTTAGGCAGAGCAGAGCAGAGAGTTTGAGGAGTAGATTCCTATATAGAAATCTCTCTCTCAGCTCTTTTATATTTGAACTTGCTTACAAAAAAATGCACTGGATATAAACAAACATCAGCCAGAGTCCTGCTTTGTCCCTTTTACTTCCTATCTTACAGCAGTACTGAATATCGAATCTGTAAATAACCCACTCACTCTTCCTGTGCAGAGTCCATTGAAGTTATCTAGCTTTGTGGTGGTCTGCAAAGTAACATGCTACACAAGGTAGCATACAGACTTGTCTTCTTGGGGTGACCATCCCGTGTGTACAGCACAACCACTCTTCAGTTTGCTGGCTGCACCACTACTCTTTCACTGTTACTGACCTCTGCTACCAGTGAGACCCCAAATGACTGCTGTACCAACAGAGTTAAGACAAAGCCCAGCTCTGCTTATTGGGGGATTGATTACCTGCCATGGTGGAGGGAATTGGAATTTCTCCTTGCAGTTTGGGCACTGTAGCAAAGATTGGAGCACGCCTGCCTAGCTACTGGCAGGTTGCCACAACAGTGGTGGTGGGTGTGGTTGAGTGAACTTTTATGGATGGTGATGCTTGTGATATGTCTGCTGTGCCCAGTTTGGGATTTCCCCCTTGTTCACCAAAAAAATCCCTGACCAGTTTATTTAATTGATGCCCACACCTCTGCTTTCCCCTCTAATTGGTGTGTGTGTGTGGGGGCAGTCTTGGGAAATGTAGACTTTGAGATGTCTTCTCTTCCTGGAGAGACAGATGACCCAGTTGCTAGTTTACAGCAGGATTCAGTCCCCTTGGACAACAGAAAGGAAGAGAAGTGAGTATGGCAGTATTAAAGACACTAAGGTTCCTTCTGAAGATGAAGCAAGATTTGGTAAAGATCTGTCCCCTGAAAAATAAGGGAGATAAGAGTAATGAATGGGCTCATGGGGGGATATTGGTGGTGGATGAATCTGTGGGGCCCAAAAAAGCTTTTAGACAACTTTCTAGACACTGCACACAGTCCTATTTATCTCACATTGTTTTATCTTTTACAGGACACAATTCCACTGTCCAGATTGAGAAAATCACTGCCTGCTAGGTGGCCCTGTCAATACAAGACTTATTCCATGAAGAGAGTATAGAACCCATTGAAACTCTGACCTAAGAGTTGATGCATATAGTCTGAATTGGGTACCCTCCCTTTTAATTGCAACTTGTTTGTGTTCTGGAGGAAAGCCAATCTTGGTATTCTGTCAGTTCTTTTACTTTGTATTTCACAGCTAACACTACCTTCATTGCTGTCTTGTTTTCCTCTTATTGGTGCCTATCTTACAGTGCCAGCGACTTGTCAGGGATGTCATGTATGGAAATTGCAATATTCATTCAACTTTACTGTCTGTCAATGAAGGATGCAAAATAACATGTGCAGGTCCTGTCTGTTAAAATGGAAGCACTCCGTGCAGTCACTTAATTGAAGTTGGCAAGGAATTTGGTAAAATCGTATGGGTGTACTCAAGTTTATGAAGTTTAATTAAGAAACCACCTGGTAAGATGTGGTGAAAAAAATCTATTGCAGCACTTTATGTAGAATGCTACAGTGTATACTAAAACTGAGAAAGTAGCCCATATTCTTGGGAATGGGCTTCCCCTTGCACTTGTTGTCATATCTAGATGAGAGAGAATTCTGGGATGAAGACTACCTCCTAGTATCTGTAATGGATGAAGAATAAACCTCTGCAAATAGGTATTTTCAGCCATCCTTCAGGGAAGCTGTGAGGCCAGTGGATCAGAAAAAATTAGTAGTGGATAAATTTAGGCTGGTATCTACCTGTACAGGGTGGAAAGGGAGTAGCAAACTACAGAACTGCACTGGCTATAATACTTGACTGCTACGTTTCATATCTGAGTGGCACACTTGACATCTGGAGCAAAAGCTAGTGTGGAAAGCATTGTGGAGAATGACAAGGAAGTTGGTGCTGAGCTGACAGTGGCTTGTCCTGCAGATTGATGAAGATACATTGGATGAGTTTGTCCACTATGGTCCGAGTATACAACTTTTATTTCCTGCTAGTGTAAAATCACTACCTAATGAAGTAGATTTACAATAGAATTTGAACAAAGCTTGGTGTTGGGGTGGACATCTTGAGGCCACTTTCAAAGAGCAAGTCATTGCTGCCTAGGTTGGGGCCAAAAATGCACTTTCATTTCAGAGAAAATTGAGCAATCCAGGCCTAAGGGAGGAAGGCCTGTTGAGATGGACTGTAATTTGGAACATTTATGGCCAGTGTTAAGAAAAATGTAATGGTAGGCACCTAGCTAGATTGAAAACATTCCTGAATGGGATGACCAAGTGGCATGCACATTGCTCAGCAGCTGATGGATTGGTAGGATATTTCTGTGGATACCAAACACTTGAGTAGTAGTCTACTCCAGTCTTCTGATTCCACAATTTAGAAATGTTCATAATACCTCAGTGTTTTTCTTTTTTTTGCTGCTACTGCCCAAAACTCAGCCCCTTCTGCTGACTGACCAGCCCATTTGTTTTCCCATCATCACAGGGATGAACATCAGCTGGGAAAGGCCATCATTCATGCAGCCAGTAGGGCAGGTTTGGATTTTTTTCTCATTTGCTTTAACCTGCACAGCACATACTCCTCAGAAATCTGGGGAAGGTCATGCAGTGGGTGGACCATGGAATCTGTCTCTCACTTTCACAAGCAGCGCAGGTCCAAGAAGCCCTTCACAACACAAGAAGCATGTGGTTGTTTTCTACTGGTCTCCACCTGAAGAGACCTAACAGGCTCAAGTGCCACTGTGTGATTGTACAACCCTCCCTACCTTACCCCACTTCTGCCCTCTGCCTGGCTCCTCCAATGCCAGAGCCACTAGTCAAATCTCAGTCACCTGGGTCACAGTAAGTGCTTCATTCCTCTGCATCCTACAGCCAGATGAACTCCCAGTAGGGTTAGCTAATATGATTACCATGGAGGGTTAAACAGCCATCACTGTAGGGCAGAAGTATGAAAGACTGGGAACTCTACAGTCCATAAACACCAGGATGTGTGAAACCTGGTGTGTGGTGGGAAGGAGAATACCTGTATCTCGTGGGGAAGAGAATAACTGTATCTAGCATACATTAAGCATTTATACTTCTTAACTGCTCACGTTATTAAATGGGAGATATTCCAGTTGTCAATGCATAGTTACTAAGCTTGCATATCAGAAGTTTGCTGTGCTACACACACTGCTAAACTTTGTTTGCTAGATCTGATTTTATAAAGTTCTGTCTTTGAGCTAGTATTAATGATGAGCTTTTGCCTAGGGTTCACCCAGTTGGAAGAGTATGGAGCTCTTGTGTATGAATTATGGCGAATGGAACCACTCGTATAAAATATGAACACTAGTAAAGATGTATAGCTGTAGAAGTGGAACTGCCTTATGAGACTGCTTAACTTACCTTCCCTCCCTTTGCAGAGATGGTCTCATCAACGCTTTTTTTTTTTTCTCTCCTTCTTCTGTAATATCTCAGGTGCTAAGGAATGTTAACATCTAAAGTGCCAGTAAGCTTACAGTGGATGGCTCCAATCCTACAAACCTGATGTGGTTTATTGCATAGTGGTATGTTGTCTTTTGCAAGAAGAGCCATCAGATAAAATCTTAAACTACACCCTGGTCAGCAGATAAATTTGACTTCACTTGCTGCAAATCTTGTTTCCTTAAACTCCCTCTTGTTCATTTCCACTGCTTTCAAAAATTGTTTGCTCAGTCCTGGGACTTTAGTTTTTTTGGGCACTTAAAACAGTGAAACCAAATAGTTTTGTGTGGTGTTTTTTTCCCCACTCCCCAGACTGAAGTTTTCATTCTTGGACACCTGCTTTATCTAGTTTAGTGTCATGGGTAAGCCATAGTTTGAACCAGGACAGTACGTGTAAGGCAGAGAAATTGTCTCTTGATTGTATGTCTTGCCTATCACAAGAGACTGATAACCTCACATGGGTAAGTACAAAGCTCTCTAGCTACTGTATGTCTTTGGGATGTAGAAGGAAAGCATAGCACCCAGTGAAAACCACAACAGCAATGAGGGCATGCAGACTGTGCAGAAGGTATTCCCACCAGGAACTGAAGAATAAAAGTGCTATGAGTGAGCAACTATTTCTAGTTTCTGCACCTCTGTATGATCCCTCCTTTCAGGTTGTTGACTAGGTTGCACAGTGATAATTCTCTCCTGGAATGGTTAAGCTACAAGCTGTGGCTTCTTGGCCTGTTGGTATGCCCTTTAAGGATCGGGTTTTATTTTCCACATATGTTTTGAGCATAAAGTGATGTCATATCAAGAAGTTCAGTTAGCTTCCTATGCTAACTCTCAACTCTGTAAAATTAGATGTATATGCATTATGGATCTTCAAATGAAGCTTTAGTTCTAGTATATCTAAGCTGATTTTCACATTGCATTGTGATCTGTGACTGGCTAAATAGGGAATCTGCCCATTTATAAACTTTCTAATAAGGTTGCTTCAGCAGCATCCTTGGGAGTTTTCTGAGGCTACAACTTTTTCTCTACACTAATTTTACTAGGCATTACAGGTTGTCTTGATGCTCACTGTAAAACTCGGCTAAACATGCTTAAGCTTCTTGCAAAGCACCATCCTAAAGAAGCCTTTGTTTGGTCTGCCACTTTCAGGTTGAGATTCAAAGTCCTCTTGTTAAGAGACCCCTTTCCAGTACCAGGCTCCTTAAGAAGTGGAGGAAATGCCACCCGAAAAGAGCATCATAGTAGAAAATTTCATAGTGGAATCTCTGCTTTTGCATCCTCATTTGTAGCTAAAGGAGGACATCCACTGACCCATCCATTTTGAATCTCTGCACTGCAGTTAGAAAAGCTGGTGTACTGGGAGTCCAAAACTTTTCTGGCAATTTTCCTTGTTTTAATCCTTTGCTCACTTGTGTTGGGAGTGTCTCTGGTTACTGTTAAGTTGATAGAGCATAGATCTTCCATGGCATCACTACATTAATGGTCTCCTTTCCCGTGTGGTGGTTAGATAGCAGACATCACAACTTGTTGGAAGATTAGTAGTTTACTGCCTAAACAGAAAAGGCAAAGTTGATTTTTGCAATAAAGCAAAACTATATACAGCTGCAACAAGTAAAATATCAGTTCGGGTTTGAGCTGTATACATAGCAGTGCTAAAATCAGGTGCCAACAAAAACATAGGTGCTGACCATCACAAGTACAACTTTAGGTTCTGGATGAGCAGTAAGAGAGAGGTCTTATGCTGACACTTTTTACTTTGAATATCAGTAATGATCACCTGGTCACTGTTGCAGTTGCTTTTGCTGTATGGGATGTTCATTTCCACTGCTGTAGTAACCTTTAAGTTAGAAGGGTTGTCTTGCCCAAACCACAACTGATCAACTTCCAAAAAGCTTTGGCTTCCTTCCAAACTTCTGCTCTGACTGATTATAGGTTTTCCCACCTTGGGGCTGACTAATCGGAGTGGAAAATCTTGTCTCATGAAGCCTCAGATCTGCTTTATCACAAGAGCAGCAGCCATCCTGTCAACTCCTTTCTAGTAAAGAAGTCCTCTGTGGGGACCTCTTCCACACAGCAAAATATGTTAATGAGTTTAGTACATTTTATTAAAGGTATGCTAATTTTTAATGTTTTGCTCCGTCCAGGAAATCGGTATTTCTTGGCCATTGCCTGTTTCCTGTCTGGAACAAGTGGCTCTCCCTTGCCCAGTAAGAGAACACCAACAGCTTTAGAGGAAGTATAATCCTTGGTCCATGGCGGCTTGGATTACACCAGGTGGATCTGGTCTACGGAACTGGCTTTGACCACAATCATCCACCTCTAGCTGAGGCAAACAACCAACCTGCTGTGGTGGTAAAGGCTGCTTAATCTTTTTATGGCTGGAAGAAGATAAAAGTGAGGAACTGGTACATACTTTTTTTCAGCTTGACCATGGAAGAAAGATTGAACTTCCTTGAAAAACATGGTTAAAAGCACTTACCCCAGCTCCAACAAAACATTCTCCACAGAAGGTAGTTTTAAAAGTTTAACTTTTCACCACAAGTGAAAAAAAAATGGTGCTCCCATTTGAAAAGTCGCATGACAGTCAGCACACAATTTTTTTCTGGTTTAAAAGTTAATCTTTCACAGAAAGCATGTTTTCTGTGATGTAAAGTGGGATCCCCCCCCCAAACCCGAGAACTTTATCCCCACCAATGTAACAGCGTTGAAAAGTCTATCCTCCAAAGCTTGCACCAGTACACTTCGACAGGAAGACTTTAAAGGGCTTTGTGCCCAAACTGGATGTTTAGTCAGCTCAAGTTTAGCTAACAGTTCAGCCGTGTGAAAGGGCCCTGAAGCTTTGGAAGCTGACAGGCTGTTCTAGCCTTGGTGGTACATAACCCATATAGCTTGTTACTACTGCAGTGATCATTTTGTTATGGTAAGTTTACTTGCATGGTTGTACTTTGTTCTGACATCTGCAAGATGAGCATAAGTTTCAAGCTGCCTTGTTAACCTTTTCTGGTCTGCTTCTGGGATGGGTTATAGGAGAGAGAACAAATCCCTCATTCATGCCCGAGTTTTGTTTTCATGTTTTTTTTTATTCTGGTCTTCAGTTTCCCAGTGTTCTAACCTAATCCCCAGAACCATGGAGAAAGGCTTAGTCATACTCTGGGCTTGCACAGACAGCTTTGGTACTATTTTTTAAAAATCCTTTAGAAAACCCAACCTGCCATTATGGTGGGACTAAAAGGGTAACCTCTCAGACTTTTTCCAATTGTCTTCTGCTTTTGCCTTTTATACTTGCCATGATAAACCACTTCCAGGCAGTAGTAAATCACACCGTCTCCAAGGGGCTTGTCTTTGGCATACCAGAAAGGGGTGGACTATGGAAGTTTTCTAGACAAATGGCACAGTCCTGTGGATATACCTGTACAAGGAATTAACTTACTGGATTCTTTTGTTTAGATCGAAGACTGACTGTGCTAGCCCCATTCTGCAAGGGCTCTTGATCCATAACCTTCCTTTTCCAAGGTTTGATAGGCTTGGCTAATGAACCTGTATAGCCAAATGGCTACTGAAGCAGTAGGAATGAGGAACACAGTACATCTGTAAGTTGCATTACCCATAAAAGCAGATGTTCAAACTTCTCACAGCTGCAGTAGCTTTATTCATCTTCCACCCATTTGGTGTTTAGTTATTTCTTTACTACTTGATAAGTACGCTGCTACTTTAAGGTAAGATAATCCTGAAGACTTAACACTCTGACTGGTTGGCCCTGAGGAGTGAAACATCAGTAGTTTTCTCCCTGGGCCTCTGCTGAAAATTGGCTTCGTTCCAAGTCGGGCTTTCCCGGTTAACAAATGTTAAATACATAAATAAATAAATAAATAAATAAAATGTGGGAGGGATCCAGAGCTTTTGGAACCTCGACTGTTGATAGCATAGCCAAGATGCAACACAAACGTACTGCAACAGTAAGATTCAAGCATCTACTTTTATAGGAAAGTACAAAGCTGTAGAACAGCTTTCTGGTCATAAAGCCTTTTAGAGATCTTCCACTAAAGAGCACCCTTTGGGGGGGGGGGGCTTTCAAAGATTAGTTGCATAGTGTTTCTCCATTGCTGGGCTGATTAAATTCCCTTGGAGAGATAATAGATGAACACAGACACTTTGATCTATGCATTTCTCCAAGCTGTAAAACACTAGAAAAACCATTACATCAACCTACTGCCTCCTCCATCCTTACTAACCTTCAAAACAACCCCAAAAAACTAGACCACTGTTAACAAAAATCACTAGATTTGTCACCAATCTACTGGCAGTTACCACTGCATAGCCTTAAAACAGCACTGCATAGAGCTCCCACTATAGCTCTCAAATGACTCGTGGACAAATCCATAGAGGACAGCCAAATAGTTTTTTTATATAAAAAAAGACTTTACTTGAAATAACAGCATAATTGTGAACAAATATAAATTTTCGTTTTCTGAAATCTGATTGTAATTATTGCTATTAAGTACCCCCCCCCCTTTGTCCAAACCTCACCAGTTTTAAAAGGGATGTAGCTAAAATTTGTCAAAATGAGAAAATTCAGAGGTATGGCTCCCACAATATTTATTTTATATAATCAGAACTATTGCCTGTAGCCTAATATATAAACTGGGAAACTGTCAGCATTACAAAACCCTGCAAAATATTACCCAGCCAGGGAGCTATGCATAACTTTGCTCGCCGCCAAATACAGTACTGCCAGTGAATCACTCTACTCCTGCTACATTTCCATACTGTGGGACTCTACCGCTACCCTTAAATTAGGTTTTCAGAAATATAATCTGCCTCCTAACTTTTACTCTTTCACAATACAAATCTCTCTGCATAACTTTTCTCTCTTAAGTTTATCTATACTAACCAGTACCTCTCATTTTAACCATATCTGTCTGCAGTACTTTCTTTCTAACTCAACTTTATCTGCATTATCAAAAGTCCCAGTTTTATTATTCACAAATGTCAATGGTCATGCCTATCAACAGGTATGATTTTGGCCCTCAGAGTTAGCCGTGCTTTTCCTACAGTTACAGATTCTCAAAGACCTGTTTGTAGAACTTGGATACCCTTAACTATAGGGTTTAGTCTAGGCCTATTGTGCAAAGTACTCTTTGACCCCCTACTATGACTTTTAAATGCCAGTGCTCCAATTTTTAGTGCTCAAAGGTTGAGATGTATATGTACTAAAGTAATTTATACCTATCCAATGGGCGTCAAAGTATGTACATAATATTGCAGGGTTTGATTTGTGTTCATGTACTTCCATTTTTGTGGTGTACTACAGTCATCCTATGACTTTACTGTTTGTATTGGCATCGTGTGGAGAGATTCTCCCCAGGCTTCTGCTAAAAAGGGTTTTTTTTGTGGGTTTTTTTTTTAGTAACTGCTGCTGTCAGGTTTCATTCTCTGCTTTACCATGCAACATCTTACTGGTTCCTCTCTTTCTTCGGCCACAAAGAAAAAATTTCCAAACCGCCTTTTCCCCTTCTGCAGGCTATAAATTTGCCTCTACTGTAGATAAATGACTACTGTGTCCATTTCTGGTTCCTCAGACCAGTTTTCCTTGGCATCTCTGGGGTGGTCCCTTCAGCCACCATGGGCTGTGAGATAAATGTGTCTTATGCAGATGTTTGTCTTTTGTAGGCATGGGGAGAAGCCATTCATGTTGGTGTCAGAGGGAATGCCTCTCTGCCTAGCCAAACTGGGATGTCTATTCCTGAAGTCCAGTCCGTGACGGGACTCAGTCTGCCTCAAAGAACATTCCTGTTTAAAGTAGAATGAAAACTTGTTTCCCTGTCTCATCATTTTAGACAGGGATAACTGGCTTAGTTTAGGCTCTTGACCACCTCTCACTTTAGTTTTACATGTGGAAAAAGGATTTTTTTTCTGAAGTTTCCCAGTGTGAACAGAGAAATCCATTGTGAGGGCACTGTGCTTTTTTGCCTTTTCTCAGGAGACTGACTTATTTCTTCCAATTGTCCCTTGTGTGTGTGTGTGTGTGTGCTTGAAACCATATCTAGGATTAATCAGTTATTTTTGTAGAAACATGACATTCTAGTTTTTATAGTTTAAAAAAAAAAGCTTTGGAGGATTTCTTACAGCTTGCAACATGCCTGCAGCCCATAAGAAGCCCCTAAACTTTACATTTTTTATTTTCTAGTAACAATCTGACCCTGTAGTTTCCTTGGCTAATCTTGCTGCACCTAAACGTTTGGTAAATGCCAATCCCTCTTCTCTGATAAGGGACAGACTTGTGAAAAGTGTGTACCTCTGCCACACATTTTTAGAATTCATAATTGTTAAGCTCATATATTAAAGGTTTTCCTTTAATCATTTAATGAGTAAAAGTATTGTCTCTTTCTAATGAGGGAAATATCTTAATATTTATTGCTTTTGTCTCTCAAGTGACCAAACATTCTTTGAAGTGTTCTTATGACTCAACTGATATTTGTTCAAGAGCAGCTGTTTCTGGGACTGTTCTGAGCAGGCTCTGTCTAGACTCAAATTTACCTGAAGATGTTGAAACTGAATTTGTATTTCACTCTTTGGGTAGGCTGTTTTTGGACCATCTGTTGCTGAAGTCCTGAAAGTGTGGTGAGAGAGAGAACTGACTGATTCAAGGGATGACTCGGACTTTTGTGTGTACCTTCTTTCTCCAAGTTAGCTAAAGGTTTCACACCTGCCTCTGCACCTTTTATATATATATATATATATATATATATATATATATATATATATATATATATATATAAATAAGTAATGGCAAACGTCTGACAAGCAGATGTTCAAAACAGAATGCCAAGGAGGGTCCCTAAAAAGGGCAAGCCTCCCAGAGAAAAGGGGCAGTCAGTCTGGAAAGTACTTTAAATATTCCCCAAAATCTAGCTCTAGTTCTGTGACAACAGATAGTATCTAATATATGGGTTGTGAGAATGGTCCTTCTGGGGTACAGATGGAAGTGGGGATATCATCTTTTCAGGGGATTCGTTCTCATCCAATAGATCAAATATAATTTTTCCCCTCCTGTCAGTCAGTATTTGCTGACTCAAAAGGAATTGGAGCGTGGTTCCCTTCTGACTGGCAAAAGTATTTATTCAATGTTTCTGAAATGAAAGAAGGTTTCGGGTACCAAAGAAGGAAAAGGCCTTCATAGGCGATTACTAGGCTAACGACCCTAGGACGTGTTAAGCCTAGCCCTATTTCTCATCTGAGTGAATGGGTACACTACCCAGGGGCAAGTAATTTGGACTGGCTATTTTCCTATTTGCACATGACAAGATGCTACCCAGTGATTATGTTGAGGTGGCCAAGCATTTTCAAGCTGCCTGTATCCAGTAGGGGCATAGGTGCCTGCCGAGGAGCAAATTTCCCTGCTTCCCGACCAGTAGTCAAGATTGCATTTTTAATAGGATTTGGGATGAACTCTGCTTCATGTAGTTGGCCTGTTCATAGCAGGGGGGTAGTTTGAGTCACATGCCTCCTGCGGTCGAGTGATATTTAAAGACATGCAGGCAGGTGCGTGCATGAATGGGTGTGCCTTCTTTGAAGGTTGGTCATCGGGCCGGCAACTTGGCACAGTAAAAATCCACTGCCAGTCATTAGCTGACCAGAGTTCCACTGTGGTGACCCATAACCGGGAAAAGCTGAAAGACATTAGCTTTAGTCTGAGTCAAATGCCTGTCCTTGCATGTTATGTTGCAGCTAAACTTAAGGTCCTTTGATTGGGTGTTTGTAAAGCAGATACACTTGTACTTGTAGATGTGAAGCAAGTCCATCAGTTAGACGATCAAATACTGCAAAGTAGGCCAGGTATAAAACTGCTTCTTAATCTGTATAGGAATAAGGCTTTGCACTCTTGTTAGGAACCTTTGTGGAAATTCCTTTGTTGCAGATGCCTGCTGAGTACATGGGGACCCTGAGTGGTCTGAGGGCAGAGTTTGGAGGAGTTGTGCAGCATAATTTTCTCACAACAGTAGATCTATGATGGCCAAAGGCACCTCTCTGCACATGTTCCCATGTCCATAACCACTGGAGCAGCTCAGGCCTTTCATCCCCCCTCCCCCGATTTCCTCTGGTGTAGTTCTTTCAGCCACCATAGACTAGGAGTTAGACACATCCTCTGCAGCTTTTGGCATGCCCTTGGGTATAGGAGAACCACTTTATCTGGTTTTGAGGAAGGAAGAGGGAATAACTTTCTGGAGACCAGTATTGCATCTTTCCTATGTTCATTATTATGTTTGCTGCAGTAGCCCTTAAGCTATATGGGTGGCTTTCTGCCATGGAAACAACTGTCCAGGTTCAAATATTTCTGGAGTCCCCACCACTACACACCTTTAACTCTGACTCCATATTGTCTAATCTCAAGAAGAGGAATCTGCAGTTGGGAGTGAAGCTTTTGTCAGTATGTACTTGCCATCTTGAAGCAATCCAGCTAGAGCATCACCTCTAACAGAAATCCCTGTTGGGAATCCCTCCACTCAAATTGCACTCTTATGAAATAACTAGTGGAATTTACCAGCTAATTTTAACTAGGACATCACAGAAGATTGTGTTCCTGAGGTGTTAGACACCTTGGCTCAGAGATTTTCTTCAGGAAAAAATAGATCCTATATCTACATCTATTTCTAAGGTTTTCCACTTGGACTTCAGTCACTGAGGGAATACCTCCAGATTGTCTCATGGCATCTGATTCTCATGATAACCCCTGGCAAAACTCCACATCAGAAAGATACTGTGGTATCTGAAGTCTCTGGTCCTATGACCAACATTTTTTGTCTTTCAAATCCCAGTGCTGGGGTTTGTAAGAAGATATGTCACTTGGTGGAAACGGCAAAAATCCATAAATCCCAGTCTCCCCTATTTTCCAATGCAGTCGCCACTGATGCCTTGGAATTTGGTTGAGGAGCAGTTTTAGGAGGGATAAAATTGAAGATGTGGGGGACTCCAAAGACAGATGCTATCCCTGATCAAGGCACTTAACCTTCTGAATCATATTTGGTACCTAGGACTTCAAGTTGTTAGACAATACAACAGTCATGGTACCTCAACAGGTTGGGAGAACTGGGTTGTACCCTGCCTCCCTTGCAGACTCTACATGTTGGTTTCAGATATAGATTCACAGGCAATTTTTACTCTGCAGACATCTTACATTCTATAAGGGGAAAATTGTATGACCAACAAGGGCAGACACTCACAAATGGAAACTAGATTGGGTTTTCCAGGATTTAAGCTGTGGGGAATTCCTCTGGTAGACTTATTCATTTCCCCTATGAACAGTAAGCTGGCAAGATTCTGCTACACAACTCCCATGCAAGAAGCCCTGGAATACTGTGCCTTTTTTCCTTGGACAGGAATGTTACTGTATGTTTTTCCAATCTTTCCACTGATATACAGGGTATTTCTGAAGATTCAGAATATTTTTTATTACCAGGGGCAATTACCACAAGCTTCCTCAGACTGGATCTACTTGCACAAGAACAGAGGTGTTTGATGCATCCTGACATCAGTCAACTTCAGTTGACTGCCTGGACAGAATTCTTTTAGGTAATTGTTTACTGAGGATGTGCATCAGGTACTAATGAAGTCAGTCGTATTAGTAAATGGAAAAGTTGTCACCAACTAGAAGACATTCAGGTGGTTTTACAATATTTGTGAGTTGCTATCCAGTGGCCTTTCTTACTCCTGCAGTTGTCTGCCATTTCAACATGTCTGGCTATGGATCCTCCTCTTTCAATGCATTCTCATGGCAATCTTTTTGAAAGAGGTTGTGTATAAGAATCCTGCAAGAAAACTGGTGGCCCCTCCTTGGGGTCTTAACTTTGTTGGAGAAGCTAACACTTGGTCCATTCAAACCAGTTAATGTGACTGACTTGAGGTTAACATGAAAGTTTTACAGACTGCTCTGACCTCTTCTAGAAGGGTATCTTAGCTGCAATCACTAATGGTAAGTCAACAATATCTCATTTTAGTGCCCTCCTGTATTGGGCTAACTGACCTAATAAGGTCACAGCTAAATGTGGAGCTTTTCTCCCAGTACCTCTGCTGAAAATGCAGTATTATTCCAGTCGGACTTTCTCTGTAAAGAAATGTCAAGTTTTTTCCTCAAAGACATGGTTTCAAAGAATTAATCCTTTATGGCTAATGTGATGGACACTTTGGCTCAAAGTAAACAACCTTCCATTTTTTGTCCAACCTAAAAATGAAGAGTATACTTAGTACCTGAGTTGTCTGTGGGCATCCAAGGTATGATCTTGACAAAACTGAACCTGAGTCTTCACAAGAAATGAACAATTGATCTGAAGGTAAGAAGTCCACCTGTGTGAAAATGGACTATTTCCACTTGGTTGTCTAAGGTTTTGTTAAATCCTTGTGAACATGTACAGTTATGGTAAGTCTACTTGCACAACTGTACTTTCCTCGTATAAGGCTAGTTGGGCTAATACTTCTTCCTCACCTTGGAGTTGATCCAGTTAACATTTCAGCTGTTGTGTGCTAGCAGCATAGTGGTCCTCAGTATTAGCCCTTCCACCTGTGGTAAAGAAGGCAAAATCTTACACTATATAACTATATAGGTAAGAGAATGTTTGTTTTTTTTCCCCCACTTTAGCCTCTGGGCATTATCATATGGACAGTGTGAGGGAATTGGCTTTTCACTATTCTTGCAGAAGAAAGCTTATTTTATTTATTTATTTATTCATTCATTTATTTATTTATTTTTACCATTTCTTTATCTAAACAAGCTGTGAAGAGTGTGATTGTGCAGATGTTGTCTAGCACAAGTGTAAATGTTGAATGTGCTTGGGTATATAACCAAACATTTGCTGCAGTAGTCTGAAATCTAGAAGTCATCTTTAAATAAGGAGGTATTTATTTCTGCTACCCAAGTTGTCAAATATGATGAAAGAAGGAAGCATATTCAGGGAGTTTTCAACATGTTTCATGTACCTTATTAGAACTCTTATAGGCCTCCCTCTTACACACACAAGCCAAATAAACTAAAAAAAATGCATGAAAAGGCAGGGATGTAAAAACCAAGAGTCTTTTCAGAAAGGGAGACAAACCAACAACACAGTGACAATGCCAGTATTCCTTACCCGTTTTACTTTTCTCTGGCCAGTGTCTCTAAAGATCTATCCAAAACTTGACCCTCAACAGTTCTTTCCTTAAAAACATATTTAGGACTCCTGAGTATGTGGTGCAGAATGGTTACAGATGTCTTAGTATACAAACTACTCCTTTGTAAGGGAGTACCTCCTCACCCTCTGAACCAAACAGTTTTTTCCTTGGGTTCCTCAGTCTTTACACATCCCAGAGTTTTGGAATCAGGCTTTGAGTCAAAGGGGCAAAGGCTTCTACAGGATTTAGGGTATCAAAGAAACAGGCTTCCTGCAGACCAGTACCAAATATTCCATTTCTAAATATGTACATGAAAGAAACAGAGGTCAAAAAGTTGATCTTAATTTGTTGTCCTCATTCCTCACATGAGTTACCTGGGAGCTGTAGACCTGAAATATACTTGCTGTCATGTTCCCTTAGCCACAGGCTTCAGGATGTTTCTGACGTTTTCTTTCTGAGTCACTTTATCAGTTCCCTATATTCCCCTTAGCTACTTCTACAATTCCAAGCATTCCCCCTTAGCTTGATCTACAGCTCCAGGGGTTTTCACAAAATGGTTAGCCCAGTTATAGTTTATTGTATACTGAATGGTATTCACATCTTTCCTTACTCGGACCATCTGCTTATCTTTGCAGAGTCCACTCATGTTAACAAGTCTTGGCATCTGGTAATGTCTCATTACCGGTCTGAGCTTCCAGATAAATGTTGCAGAATCCTCTCGTACTGCATCTCAAGGAATGTTTGAGACACTAATTTTCAGATTGCCTTTTTAATGCACAATAAGGTAGATTTTTATCTGGAATTTTCCTGAGCTTCTCCAGCCAGTCTGATTTCTGCAGTTTAAGTACTGTTAAGTATTTACTGGTATTTTTTCACTGTTTTAAAGCTATTCTTTCTGCCTGTTCTGGTGACTCCTTGTTTTCTAATACCGCTGGTAAATATTGGAACCTGTTACCAACAGATCTAACTTTACTACCCTCCTTACCACTCTTTAAACAAAATCCCAAGAAACATATTAACGCAAAACGGTTATGTCCTTGCTGCTACCCTGACTAATTCTCTGCTTTAGCTATTGCCTTATCTCTTTTACTGCCTCCTCTGCTAATTAATTACTTTTTCTCTCCTTAGAAAGTAATAACTGTCTTAATTTATTCTTACAACTAGGAACTGAGATGAATGAAATTGTGTATGTACTGTAAGCTATCTCATATATCTTTATGAATGTGTCTTATCCTTTTAGATATTAGTGTCATAAATAGTATTATCTCTAATTTTTTTAACATATTTTTTCATTTATATTAATGTAGAAAATCCTTATGTTGTGTTCCTCAAATAACAATGAATTCTTTTTAACTAGCAAATACTCTATTTTTAACATAATTTTTCTTTCATAATTGTAATGTGAATTTTTTTTTTTTTTTTTTTTTTATGTTACTTTTGGAGCTTTTCTCCCCGGGCCTCTGCTGAAAATATATCCAGTTGGACTAGCCCGGTTAACAAATGTGTAATAAAATAAATAAAGGGTGAAATCAGACTAAAAAACTTCACCAAAGCAAACTGTACCCTCCTGGGTGAAGATGTAAATGCATTCCAAGCCCCACACAAAGGTGAAAATGGTAACTATGCCAAAACTTACACTAAAGCCCTGTACAATCACTTGCATAAGTGTATAAACATGGCTGTACCAAATGGAAGCCTCAAGTAAAATAAAGCTGCCATAGTGAACTTCCAGCATCAACAAACAATACAATAAAAGCAAAAAGTTGCTGTCTAAGAAAACAAAGAAGGGACCCAGCAATGGAAAAGCACCCTCCTCAGCCTTAACAGGCAAATAAGACAACTTGTCAAATCCTCCAAGAGCTTCCATGAGAGTAATCTAGCAAGTACTGCCAAGGATAACCATAAGGTCTTTTACAGCTATGTACGTAAACTAAAGGGTTTGATCCAAGCTTGTGTAGAACTGGTGGCTAACAGTATCTCACACCCACCCCACAGATAGCGAACCTGCTAGCTGATAAGTTTGGTGAAAATTTTCATTCCCTTATTCCCTTCTAACTTGCCACAAACCCCCCTCACACATGCACCTTACATATATGAAGAGCAGGTCCTCAAAGCTCTGTCCAAGGTAAAGAATACGGCCTCTATGGGACAAGATGACATCCCAGGCTATCTTCTGAACAGGCTAAAATATGAACTAGCCTCACCACTAAGTACCCTTTTCCATAATAGCTTAACCACAGGCTTTGTTCCTGCAGAATGGAGAACAGCTACAGTTATTCCCCTTCACAAAGGTGAAGGCTTCATGAAGGGCAGATCCTGCATGTTAAATCTGGTGGATTTCTTTGAAAGTGTGACCAAGGCCATTGAGGGCAGGTCTGTGCAAACAGCATACCTTGACTTGGCAAAGGCTTTCAACACAGCCCCACAGTCAAGCATTACAGAAACTTGGCAAACTAAATGTAAACCTTCATTGTAAGATGGGTTGCCGACTGGCGCTCAGACCGGACACACTATCAAATTGGGTGACTCCACATCAATCAGCAGATCTGTTACCAGTGGGGTGCCACAGGTGTCAGTGCTGGGCTCCCTACTGTTTCGTATATACTTCTCAGAAGTTTAGGTGAAAACTAAAGGGTTGTGGCTGACCAGGTTTGCAGACAACTGCAAAATAGGTGCAATCATTGAATCCCCAAATGATGATGGTATACTCCAGGATGGCCTCCCACCGACCAGCGATGGGTGCATTTAGTCATGGTCTCAGACTACATGCAAAGAAATGCATAATCATTCCCCTCAGCAGAATGTCCCTTCACACTGTCAAATCAATAACAATACTGCAAGTACCCATGAAGTGGTAAGGGACCAGGGATCACAGGTTTACTGCAACCTTAACTTTGACCCCTATATATCTTACTGTTGTAAGGAAAGCTTTCCATATAACTCACTTGATTAGTAAAGGCATCGCCTCAAGAGCAAAAGCTATGACCCCCCCCCCATACTCGTTACTTATATACTTAATTATGGGTCAGATAATGCCCCATTCGATATGTACCGTACAAAGCAATTAGAGAGCACTCTGTTTCTAACAGATCAAGGGCCTCCAGCATGTGCCTTAACGGACCAACTAAAATCCCTGTCACTATACTCCTTATTGTATGGACTTCTTAGGGGAGACTTGTGCCTGGCATACAGAGCAATGCAAGACCCAAATCTAGTGAACTTTATACATATCCATAAATCAAAAGGGTCTAGCGCTACCCATTCCAGGGACTTAAATATGACCTACGTGACTGCCACGTCTTTGGAACAGGCTACTAATTCATGTAAAACAGAGCACCTCTATGACACTATTCAAGAGAGCCTGGATGAGTGGATGGGGCACCGTACTCTCTTACCAAGGATAGTGCCCACAACCCTCCTGGATATGGGCATTCATCACTAAAGTCTGTCTTAGATATTGACTAGTACTGCTATGATATTACATTGGGTTGAAATGACTAGGCTTAAAATGACCTGTGAGGCAGTAGCCTAGTAATCTGCTATGATCCTGTGCTGCTAAGATTATCTTAATACCTTTAGCTAGATTACACATGTTAAAACGCATGCACTCAGCATTCCATTTTTGGGAGTGTCAGATTCCAACTGAACTCTGGTCTCCCTTCTCTCATCAGACCCCAAACTAATCTGTCACCTCAGACATGTCTGATTTTGCTAGGGGAGCAGTTCCCACAGGGATAAAAATGCAAGTCCTGTGGAATCTTTCAGACAGCACAGGCATGGATCACAGCCAGCACCTTGTCTCCATCTCTTTTGGTTCCCAGGACCTCTCCAAGTGATCTGACAATACCACTTTTATATGGTGTATAAACAAGCAGTGGGGTACAGGGTCCTAGCCTCAGGCTGGTAATACTGGCTTTGTTACCTCTTCTGCATTCCTTAACCCTCCAAGCATCTTGCATTATGTCAGAGCAAAATGTAGTGGTAGGCAAGTGGAGCAGGACAAGGAAAAAGACTTGTTTGTGAACATAGCGGATCTGATCGCCTCCATTCAAAACAGACTTGTTTCAGGGCTTCTTGCAAACAAGCTTGGAAAATTGAATGCATTTTAATTCCCTTGGAAGGAGGGAGTGTTCCTTTGTATATCCCTGGAAAGTGTGGAAACTCTGTAATTCTGAAGATTCAAAATTATACCCCCCAAAACAAACCTTGGACAGTCCCATAAGGGAAGAACAAAGGGCAGTTACCACAAGCTTCCTCACAGATTGGATCTAGTTTCCCAAGATAGAGTTTGATGCACCCAGCTGATTGCCTGGATGTCTTGGTTTTAATACTTTTTTGATACATTTCACGAGTACATGTAGCCAGTACTAAACTAAGCAAGCAATGCCTGCCACTAGAAAATCGTATATTTGTAAGTGGAAGCAATTGTTGCCGTACCAATAACCAGGGGACCATCATGGATTTTAAAACACTGGCAACTCAAATATTTGTCAGGTAAATCTGGCCTTGCCTACTCCTCTAAAGGTTCATCTTACTGTCACCTCATATTTGCTTCTGGATACTCTTCTGTTAAACAGTATCTGAAAAGAGTTCTTACACTTGAGACTACTTTGTAAGCAGATTGCTCCTCCATGGAATCTCAACTGTGCTTAAGAAACTGACTTGCCTTTTGAATCTACCCATCAAGCTGATTAAGGGTCTTTTCTTGGAAAACTGTATTCCATTGCTCTGGCATCTGCAAGAAGAGCAGCTAAGTTTCCAGCTGTCATGGTGGGTGAACCCTTATCCAGTTTTCCACATGTATAGGGTCTGCCTATAAGAATAAGCATGTTCTTGTCCAGAGTGGTTTCAGAGGTTACATTGAATCAAGCCTCAATCTCCCAGTTTTCTACACAGAGCCTAAAGAACTGGGAGAAAAGATTCTGCATACCCTGGGCACACATAGGCAGCTCAAACTGTTTTGACTGAACTGAGGCGTATAGAAAAGCTGTTCTACTGTCTGTTTCATATGGAGTGAAGTAGGGACATGTGTTATTTTTTTCTTTCTCATCATTGTATAGTCTTTCCAGGCAGTATCAAGGCACATTTTAATTGAGCTTTGTCTTCAGTGGCATGCTAGAAAGTGGATTCTGGATGCATTTCAGAGACACGGTCCTCTCTACATACTTTTACAAAGTATTGCAAACTGGATTCCTTTTCCAGGTCCAGGTTCAGGTTGATTTTTACTAGCCCCATTCTAAAGGAGCTTATGGATCCATATCCTTCCTCCTCCCAGTTTGGATCGGCTTGGGTAATGAGTGGAAGTGATGAATGAACGTGGTACAGTTATGCAAGTTGCACTTACCATAACAGTAGGATCATAAGTGGTTACTAGACTAATGGCCCTGGGGCCCTTACAAGCCTAGCCAAGAGTTTTACCCCCAAAAATAAACCTCAGTCAGCACCTGTTGCCCCTGTCAATGAGGGGGACAGGTGGAACCCCTGGGACGAATTTGTAGTTTCCCATCCACTCATCCAGATTGCGCTTGAGGGTCAGCGAGGTGCTCTGTTTGACATGTATGGGAAGTCTGTTACAGAGACTGGGCAGCCTCTGGGAGACAAACCTCTCTCTCCAGCAGGTTTTGTTAAAGTCATATTGGGTTTAGGCCTTTTGAGCGGGTAATGCGTGAGGAGTTAGACTTATGGATATGGAGCATCTCTAGTAGTGCGGCCTCCGAGATTGCCTTGTAAGTGAGAGACAGATCACCCCTGAGCAATCTTTATAACACCAAGTAGAGTGATAGTGATTTGAGCCTGTCTGCATAGGACAGGGGTTGGAGGCCATGGATTCTCTCTGTGGGATTTCAGTGGCCTTTCCAGTTGGTGCAGATGTTTGGAGAGGTACATCCCAAATGGGGCATTGTACTCAATTACTGATCTAATGAGGGAGGAGTTCCTTTTTTTTTTCTGGATGCAATCCCTTTACTTATGAGATGAACCAAGTAAAAGGCTTTTTTGGCCACTGCCGCTACATGATGGTCGAATGTCAGGTTATCAACCTGAGTGCCCAGGTCTTTCACCACAGGTTGTGTGCATGGGGGGGGGGGGGTTGCCGTTGATGTAGTAATCAGTAGGGGTCATGTTTTTGTTGAATGGTACGATGCATTTTTTTTTGCATTTAACTTGAGGCCATGACTTGGCACCAGTCGTTATTTGCTGTGAGACCCTCTTGTAGTATGTTAACATCATTTGGGGAGTCAATGACTGCACCCAACTTACAATAGTCTGCAAACTTGGTCAGCCACAGGCCTTTTGCCTTTGTCTGTACCTCTGAGAAATAGATGCCAAACAGTAGGGGTCCCAGGACAAATCCCTGGGGAACTCCACTAGTGACAGGTATTTTTTTTCATAGGTGGAGGTGCTTATTTTGAGGGTCCTGTCTGTGAGCCAGTTGGCTACCCACATGATGAGATAGGGATTTACACCAAGTTGTGTTAGCTTTTCAATGATGCCCGAGTGGGGGATTGTGTCAAAGGTCTTGGCCAGGTCAAGGTAAGCTGTATGTACTGACTTTCCTCATCCAGGACCTTGGTGACAGTCTCAAAAAAGTCAACAAGTTCAACAGGTAAGATCTGCCTTTGACTAATCTGAACTGGATGGGGTCATGTGCTTGGAGATTTCCTATGTCCTTGTTTATGAGATCCATAATAATATGCTCCATGGTGTTGCAGATCAGGCTTGTTAAGCTAATGGGGCAGTAGTTTACAGGATCAGTAGTGGCACCACTTTTGTGCAAGGGGATGACAATGGTGGTTCTCCACTCTTCTGGAATGAAGCCAGTACTTAGGCTGTGGTTGAAAAGGGTGCTCAATGGCAAAGCCATTTCTTGCTGGAGATGGTGCAGAATACATCCTGGGATACTGCCAGAACCTATGGAATCTGTGGGGTTTTTTTTGCCTTGGATAGGGCCTGTAACACTTGATCTATGGATATGTGAGGTGCAGGACAAGTATCTGGAATATCGAAAGGGCCTTTGGAGGGGGACGGGGGGGGGTGAAGTTTTGCACTGAACCTATCTGCTAGCACTTTGGCTAAGCCAACATGATTAGTGTAAGTGATACTCAAGTACTAATTCAGAACAAACCTGGGCTTTACCATGGAGGTTCCTGACATAACTGAAGAAGGCTTTATGGTTTCCCTTTGTTATGGAGGCTAGTTTCTATTCAAAATTGGCCTTGGAGCTTTTCACTAGTGGTCTAATTTGCTTGTTGAGGCTAAGGAGGGAATTTTTCCAATTTGGAATTTGTTCCATTTTACCCTTAGACAACAGTTTCTTCCTTTTGTTGTAAAGCCTGTTGATGTCCACCAAACAGGGTTGTTTCCTTGAGGAGCAGGTTTTAGTCCTATTGGGTATGTTTGACTTCACTGCTGCAGTAGCTGCACTCTCCCTTCACCCTCTTCTTTTGTATGTATAGTAGTTGGATTATAATGTGACTGTTTCTACTTTATTTTGTTTGGCTGATTCAGGACTGTTGGGCTATTCCTCTTTGTATGCGCAATAAAGTCCTGAAACAAAGCTTTGCTCTAACTGCTGATTTTCCTCTATGAAATTAGCCAGTCTTTAGTCGGTGGAGGGTTAGAGCTTTTTGAAGCTGGCTAATTGTTCCTTGGGTAGGAGGCAACCCATGTAGTTTAAGGGCTACTGCAGCAGTGAGAAATTCAAACCTCTACTGTTTTGGGGGTAAGAGTAACATTCTCAAATTGTGAAAGTGCTGTTGTGCAAGTCCCAGAGTTCAAAAATCTCCCTTCAGTCTGTTACCACTTGTTCCCCCTTTCAGTTTTTGGAAACCTTACATTTAAACAGTGCTTATCACATTAATATAGTCTCAGATTTAAAACTATAATGTTTGTCTGGATTCACATTACTCCTAATATGGGTTATATCCTCCCAAGGATACAACAGCTGGCCAGGTTCCAAAGAGTCAGGGCACCTTCCATGTGCCCAAACTGAGGCGGCTTGAGCTGAACTGTCCAAGACAAGTTTGGGAGCGAAGCCCTTCAGATTTTTAATGATGCTGAGGTGTATGCACCTCTGAGACTTTTGAGCATCAACTATCAACTTGTGCTTCCCTTTGGAAAGATAAGTGCCGGGGGGGGGGGGGTAACCTTCCATTTACTTAACTATCCTAAAGAGAAAAGTTATAAGAGAATTTTAAAGCTAAGAGTGTTGTGCTTTAGTGGATTGTTGACCATAATGCACTTTTTAACTGCGTGCTCACTTTTTTCTGTCAGTTTAAAAGTGGTGTAAACTAAATGAAGACATTTTTGGGTTTAAAACACTGCCTGCCCCACAAGTAGTGCTTTATACTTTCTTTCTTAAAATAGTGGACTAGTAGTGTTTACTGCCAATTGCTGCTTGTCCTCCTTAGGAAAAACGCACCATTTTTGGCTTGACTGTGGAACAGATTAATGATTCCATGGTTAGTCCTTCAATCATAAAAGAAATTAAGCAAGAGGCCTTTGTCACCACAGCAGGCTAGCAGTTTTGCCTAAGTCGTAGGTGGGTGACTTTTGCTGTGGCCATTTGTACCCAAGATCACTCTTACCCTAAATCCTGCTGGTGTAGCACCTACAGCCACTATGGACTGGGGGTTAGGCACATCCTCTGGCTTTTGGGGATCATCCTCATAGGGCAAGGGTGAAGCATTCTTGTTTTCCCTAGGAGAGGGAACAGGGAAGTTTTCCTTGTGTCAGAATAATGTGCCCATTCCTGTGGAAGCTGCTGCAGCCATTAGCATGGTTGGTCCCACTTTTTTCCTATCCAAAAAACAGAAAACCAAGCATGTATCTTCCTCATTTTTTTATGGATAAGAGGAGTTTACTTGGTCTGGCTCAGGATTTAATTTTCAGCTATTGATCCTCCTTGTAAGGTATTCTCTGGTAAGAAGAATTCCTCTTTCCTTGAAGATTAAAGATTTCTAAATCTGGACAGGAAGTTGAGGGACAGATGCAGTTTTTTCCTGATTTCTGATTCAGACTGAGCTGAGTCTCCCTGTGGTATTCTGAGTTTATTTCTAGGATTTGTCAGTGTTCACTGGGAAAAGGAAGTGTTAAGGCCACTCAGAAAATACTTGGTGGTCACAGAAGGATTTTCCAGAACTTGCACCCATTCCTCCAGTCTCCTCTACTTTAGAAGAGGATGTTACCTGCAATTTTCCTGATAGTCAGCTGGCTGCCTCTCGAAAGGTGATAAGATGTAGAGTTCCCTGGTATTTTAATTTTTAATACTCTATTCCCAAATCTGATCCCACTTCTGCTAAGCACCTGGATGATCCATTCCTATTGATTCTTATATGGATGAGGAAAAAGTGTATACTTATGCAACTTTGATTTTCAGAGTTTCGAATTGTCAGGCCCATGTGTTCTGACAAAACCTAAAGGTATGAGGAATGTTATCTGCAATTTCTTAGGGGAAAAAAATCTGCTTTAAATAACTTGGTTTCTTTTGCACAGGTCACTACTCAGTTGTACTGTGTGTAACTCTGATACTGCTTCCAGGGCTATGGCCACTGGTACTATTTTTGGGGAGGTTTTGGTCTGCCCTTTCCACTTCCCAGAAGATAAAATATGAGATTTGATCCCTCTGCTGCAGAGGTGATCAAAGTGTGGTAAAAGGGGCATTCTGACCAGGGTATATCAAATATTCTTTTCAGCCCACTTTTTTCCCAAAATTTTCAAGGGATTTTCTGTTTTTTCCACTTTTGGCAAAAAAAAAAAAAAATGGTCTCAACAAAATACAGGTAAACAGACTCTCTAGAAGAAATGGCACGGGGTTTCTGAAACTGTGTCAAACCTCCCAAAACCAAGAACAGTCAGGCTGACTGTTCAAGACCTTGTGCCCCACCCCACCACCCCCATCCTGGCCATTTTTTTTCTTCCAGAAAGTCTGAAGCTCCATTTTTCTCTTTGGCAACAGATTGTTTCAGGCAAATGGGTTCTGAAAATTATTTATCAAGGTTACAGTTGCCAGTGGGACGACAACTTCTTTCTATGGTATCATTCCTTATCCTCTGAGACTGTTTCCATAGATTCTTAACATGCTGTCCCAAGGAGTGATAGAATCAGTTACTCCTCAGGTGGGGAAGGGATTTTATTCAAGGATGTTCTAGTGCCAAAGATAATGCTTAGAGAACCCTTCTGGATCTTTCCTAAACCTGTTTGTGATGGTGCCTGAATCCAAAATGTCACTTCACAACCTGTGACTTCCTCTTCCGAGTTTCTTGGCAGTACTAGACTTGAAAGATGCTTATCTCATCCCTTTTCACCTTAAACATCTGAAGTCTGTATTTTTTGTGATCTGGATCACATCAGTTCTGACTTGCCCTTTCAGAACACGCTTGGTGCAGTGGATAGTCCAAAGTGTCTAGCTCCACTTGTAGCTTGTTGCAGGCTAGAGGGTATCCATGTTTTTTCCATTTTTAGACTCTCATCTTTGCAGCATCTTTTCCTCAAAGTATCAGGAATCTCACAGATCTGTTACCCAAGCTGGGATTCCAAGAGAACATTGAAAAGTCTTTCTTGACTCCTTCATAAAGGACTGTGCTAGGATGTCAGCAAGACCTCTCATTTCAGAGAGATTTTCTTTCTCAGGAAAATAGATCTTTATCTAAATCTGAGGTTTTCTGCTATGACTTTAGTTGCTGCGAGGGGAATACCTCAGGATTTTAGCTCTGGCATCTGTGATTCTCATGATACTCTAGCAAGACTCCACATGACACAAGACAGAAGTATCTGAAATATCTGGCTCCAGCATCAACACCCTTTATCTTTTCAAATCCCAGAGCTGAGGTTTGTCAGATATCAGTGGAGATGCCATATCCTCTATTCCAGGTCTCCCCTTCTGCCCTGCTGCATAGCGGTCTGTCACAGGAACACAGACTTGGATTTTGAACAGTTTCAAGAGGGATAAAAGTGCAGGGGATGTGGGACACCAAAGACAGATGCAAGCACATAAAATATCAAGGAAATGCTTGCCCTTTTGGAGGCATTCAACTTTCCGAACTGTCTGGTCCCTAGAAACTCTTAAAGTGATTACAGACAAATACTGTAGTCATGTGGTACATCAACGAGCAAGGGAAACATCGTTGTATCCCCTTTGCAGACTAGCCATAGTGGCTTGGGATATAGCTTCACACCACAGTCTCACTCTACAGGCATCTTGCATTCAATCACAGCAAAATTGTGTGGTTGACAAGCTGAGCAGGACTAGGGCAGATACTTGCAAATGGAAAATAGATTAGGGGTCTTCCAAGATTTGCTCCAGCTATGGGGAGTTCAAGTAGACCTCTTCAGCTATCAAGATTTTGTTCCAGAACTTGATGCAAGAAGGCCTGGAAGCTGTTTTTATTTTCCCTGGACATGAGTGTTCATGTTTCCTTTTCCTTGGACAGGAATGTTCAGGGTACTTCTGAAGATACAGAAGGAATCCCCCCCCCCCCAAGTTTATTGTGGTGACTCCCTTCTGACTCAAGCAACCACAGTTTTCCCTTTTGGAAATGACCAGGGGCAGTTACCACAACCTTTCTCAGACTGGATCTACTCCCACAAGTACAGGGGTGTTGGCACCCTGAAATCCATTTCAATTGACTGCTTGGATGATAGGGTTTAAATTCCTTTTAGGCATCTGTTCATTAAGGATATACAACAGGTACTAATGGAGACAAAACCTGCTAGTAGAAAATGGTATATTGGCAAATTGAAAGGTTGTCTGGTTGGTGCCAATATCATAACCAGCTCCCATTCAGGGCTAGTTCCTTGGTTCTACAATGTTATTGTCTTATGAACTTATATTGTTCCTTTATCAAGGTTCATTCATCTGACAGTCCTGCTTGTCTGCCCATGGAGTGATCCTCTTTCAGTGGAGCCTTCTGTCAGTGTTCTTGAAAGAAAGAAATTTTGCATAAGAGGCCTCCAGGAAAACTGGTGGCATCTCCTTGGGATCTTAATTCTGCGCTGAAGCTAACAGTTGCTCCATTTGAACTGGCTAATGTAGCTGACTTGAGATTCTTGACATGGAAAACCATTTTTTTACTGATTGCTTTGACCTCTGCAAGAAGGGTATCTGAGTTGCAAGCTCTTAACTTGCGTTTTGACATACTAAAAGCCCAATCACTCGATACACAAGCACTACATTGGTTTAAATCCTACCTTGAAAACAGACAACAAGCAGTACTTTGGGACAATACTCTTTCTTCTTCCCTCCCTGTGAACATTGGAGTACCACAAGGCTCTATATTAGGACCCCTTCTCTTTTCATTGTTTATTAATGATCTACATACCAAAATTCCTCAAGCCACCTGCATACAATATGCAGATGACTCGACTTTAATTTGTTCAGCCAAGTCCATAACCTCTCTCCAGTCCCTCACTCAAACAGTATTTAACTGTGTTGAAAATTGGTTTATGCAACACTGTCTCCTTTTAAACCCCAAAAAAACAAAATTACTGCTCTTTGCTCCTACTCATAGGTCACCTCATCCACACTTCACAGTCACCTCTAGCAATGGAACTAACATATCCCCTGACACTACAACCCGTCTACTGGGAGTAACAATTGATAACAACCTTAGCTATGATGACCATATTAATGCTACTATAAAGTCTGTCAACAAAAAACTAGACACCCTTTACAGAATCAAACCCTTCCTTACCCCTTCAGCCAGAATCACTATTGCCCAGACTCACCTAATCTCTACTCTTTTCTATGCTTCTGCAATATATACCAACCTATCTAGAAACAACCTCACCAAACTTTCTACTAGTTAAAATAGCATAGCCAGATTTGCCACTGGCACCCCTTTCAGAACTCACCACTGTCATAACCTCAAACAACTGGGATGGTTAGAACTGCAGAACCTACTACTTTGTCAACAACTTGTTATCACCCAAAAGATCCTTTATCACCCTAATAATACCCCAATCC
Organism: Protopterus annectens; assembly: GCF_019279795.1. Lineage (NCBI taxonomy): Eukaryota > Metazoa > Chordata > Ceratodontiformes > Protopteridae > Protopterus > Protopterus annectens. The sequence continues at coordinate 1,334,075,136 of NC_056728.1, read as the reverse complement.
TTACTAAGCTGATTACCCCCTAAAAAAATCTTGCAACTCTACGCTCAGCTAACAAAATTCTAGTCTCCACTATTAAATCTAAAAACAAACCTGGGGACTCACTTTTCACCAACACAGTAGGAAAAAGCTGGAACCAGCTTCCTAGTGAACTTTCATCTCTTGCTTCCACTCATCTCTTTAAAAAGCATCTTAGAGAATATCTTAAAAGTCACTGGTCCCTGCTCTAACCCAGACTGATATACCTGACTGTTGTCTCCTTCCCCTTTTTGCTCTCCTTACACTTCTATACTCCACTGTTCTATGTCACATACCTGTAAAAAAATATTTTTTACAATTCAATATTATTTTTGCTTTTTTGATTGCTCTCTCTCAAATTTTGCTCACATTATTTGATCTGTGTGTTAACCTACTATGGACTCTAAATAACTTATGTCAACCTCAATGTAACAATGTCCTGTAATTTGTTTTTTTTTTTTTTTCAAAACAAGTTTATTGTTTTAACATATAAGAGAAATATCATAACAATTTTATACAAATAATTAAAAATAGGTATTATTATAATATTCAACAAAACAACTAAAGTATTTACAAAGACATCCACTACAATCAGATCAATTAATTAAACTAAAATACTGTGCTATTGAAATTAGAATTTTTTTAACAAATTTTGTAAATTATCCCATACAATAAAATGTGATGTTTTTCTAGTTGTTCTCATTCTAATTGTGCTTATTTCCATATGACACATTATATTCATAACATTTTTAAATTCATTGAACGAAGGAGGTGTATCTGAAATCCAATTTCTAGTTATTATTTTCCTAGCCACTGCTAGGATAGACCATAACAAGGGAAGCTTAATCTTTTAACACATTGAGGTACAGGTGTGTTGAATAATATAAGAGACTTAGAAATAATGAAATTATCTGTAAAAGAGCCTGCAAAATTCATTAATTGACTTCCAGTATTCTTTCAACTTCATACAGTCATAAAACATATGAGCCCAGTCAGCATTAATTTCTACATTACATCTCTTACATAGATTATCTTTATTATTAATTTTATTCATCATCAAAGGTGTATAAAAGATCTATGTAAAAATTTCCATGTATAAAGTCTCCAGACAATGGAAGATGTAGTTCTATAAGCAGATTCCAATATATATTGTTTATCTTGTTGAGTTGGTGGGTCCCCATTAATAGAGGTGAAATAATTCCAGTATGAATCTACATTGTAAAAAGTTTCTTGTCTGATAATTTTATGTATATATGAAAGTTTACCTTTATCAGAAACTTTATGCTGTAAATTTATTATCAAGTAATCAATCAGTTTTGGAATAGATTCTTTAACTGTTATAGACATTAGATCTATTCTATCAATGAGATGTTGTCTAAAGATCTGAACCTCTAACCAGCAAGTTTCTCTTAGATCAAATTCTTGTTTTAAGAAATCTAGATTTTAACTTTATTATCAGATATCAGCTGATACCAGTACTTTAGATTATTATCTATAGCTAAATGAGCTCCTTCAGAAGTAGATGACATAAGCATACCCTGAGTATAAATTATAGGAATACAATAAAATTCCATTCCCTATACTTAGGGTGCATGAATATAAAGTTACGATAACTAATAATAATATTTAATGGGTAACAGACCATATGTTTAGGTGTAATAGGTGAAGTACAAAATTCCTTTAGCAACCACAACATGGAGATATTTATAATCATATTTTTATGTGTTAAGGAGATTTTCATGAAGTGCATACTAATTAGCTCCCAATAATCTTTCCATTTTGCGATATATGACCGATCTATTAATAAAGTAATAACTTTTATAATAGAAGAGATAATATATAAATTAAAGTCTGGAAAAGAAATACCCCTTGAGACCAGCTATTAGTATGTTTCTTTAAT